>NW_020185328.1:15833988-15969608 GCF_003031525.2 Neophocaena asiaeorientalis asiaeorientalis
ATTTTGTATCCTGAAATCTTACCAAATTCATTGATTAGTCCTAATTGTCTTCTCATGGCATCTTTACGATTTTCTATGTATAGTATGTCATTGGCAAACAGTGACATTTTTGCTTCTTCTTTTCCAATTTGTATTCCTTTTATTTCTTTTTCTTCTCTGATTGCTGTGGCTAGGACCTCCAATACTATGTTAAATTGTAATGGCAAGACAGGACATCCTTGTCTTGTTCCTGATTTTAGAGGAAATGTTTTCAGTTTTTCACCATTGAGAATGATGTTGGCTGTGGGTTTGTCATATATAACTTTTATTATCTTGAGGTATGTTCCCTCCATGCCCACTTTCTGGAGAATTTTGTCATAAATCAGTGTTGAATTTTGTCAAAAGCATTCTCTGCATCTATTGAGATGATCATATGGTTTTTATTCTTTAATTTGTTAATATGGTGTATCACATTGATTGTTTTGCTTATATTGAAGAATCCTTGCATCCCTGGGATAAATCCCACTTGATCATGGTGTATGATCTTTTTAATGTGTTGTTGGATTCTGTTTCCTAGTATTTTGTTGAGGATTTTTGTGTCTATGTTCATCAGTGATATTGGCCTGTAGTTTTATTTTTTTGTGACATCTTTGTCTGGTTTTTGTATCAGGGTGATGGTGGCCTCATATAACAAGTGTGGGAGTGTTCCTCTCTCAGCTATTTTTTGGAAGAGTTTGAGAAGGATAGGTGTTAACTTTTATCTAAATGTTTGATAGAATTTGCCTGTGAAGCCATCTGGTCCTGGACTTTTGTTTGTTGGAAGATTGTTAATTACAGTTTCAATTTCATTACCTGTGATTGGTCTGTTTATATTTTCTAATTCTTCCTGGTTCAATCATGGAAGGTTTTACTTTTCTGAGAATTTGTCCAGTTCTTCCAGGTTGTCCATTGTATTAGCATATAGTTGCTTGTAGTAGTCTCTTATGATCTTTTGTATTTCTGCAGTGTCAGTTGTAATCTCTCCTTTTTCACTTCTAATTTTATTGATTTGAGTCCTCTCTTGTTTTTTCTTGATGAGTCTGTCTAAAGGTTTATCAATTTTATCTTCCCAAAGAACCAACTCTTAGTTTTACTGATCTTTGCTACTGTTTTCTTTGTTTCTATTTCATTTATTTCTGCTCTGATCTTTATAATTTCTTTCCTTCTACTAATTTTGTGATTTCTTTGTTCTTCTTTTTCTAGTTGCTTTAGGTGTAAGGTTAGATTGTTTATTTGAGATTTTTCTTCTTTCTTGTAGTGAGCTTGAATTGCGATGAACTTCCCTCTTAGAACTGCTTTTGCTGTGTCCCATGGGTTTTGGGTCATTGTGTTTTCATTGACATTTGCTTCTAGGTATTTTTTTTTTTTGGTTTCTTCTTTGATTTCTTCAATGATCTCTTGGTTATTTAGCAGTGCACTGTTTAGTCTCCATGTATTTGTGTTTTTTTACTGTTTTTTTTTTTCAGTAATTGATTCCTAATCTCATAGCGTTGTGGTCAGAAAAGATGCTTGATGTGATTTCAGTTTTCTTAAATTTTCCAAGGTTTGATTTGTGACCCAAAAAGTGATCTACTCTGGAGAATATTCCATGTGCACTTGAGAAGAAAGTGTATTCTTCTGCTTTCAGGTGGAATGTTCTAAAAATATCAATTAAGTCTATCTGGTATATTGTGTCATTTAAAGCTTGTGTTTCCTTATTTGTTTTCTGTCTGGATGATCTGTCTATTTGTGTAAGTGGGGTGTTAAAGTCCCCCACTATTATTGTGTTACTGTCGATTTCTACTTTTATGGCTCTTAGCAGTTACCTTATATACTGAGGTGCTTCTATGTTGGGTGCATAATTATTTCTAATTGTTATGTTTTCTTCGTGGATTGATCCCTTGATCATTATGTAGTGTCCTTTCTCATCTCTTATAACAATCTTTATTTTAAAGTCTATTTTATCTGATATGAGTATTGCTACTCCAGCTTTCTTGTGATTTCTCTTTGCATGTAATATCTTTTTCAATCCCCTCACTTTCAGTCTGTATGTGTCCCTAGGTTTGAAGCGGGTTTTTTGGAGACAGCATATATAAGGGTCTTGTTTTTCAGCCAGTTTGTGTCTTTTGGTTGGAGCATTTAATCCATTTACATTCAAGGTGATTATCGATATGTATGTTCCTGTTACCATTTTCTTAATTGTTTTGGGTTTGTTTTTGTGGGTCTTTTTCTTCTCTTGTGTTTTCCAATTAGAGAAGTTCCTTTAGCATTTGTTGTAAAGCTGGTTTCGTTGTGCTGAATTCTCATAGCTTGTGCTTGTCTGTAAAGGTTTTAATTTCTCCATAGCATCTGAATGAGATACTTGCTGGGTAGAGTAATCTTGGTTGTAGGTTCTTCCCTTTCATCACTTTAAATTTGTCCTGCCACTCCCTTCTGGCTTGCAGAGTTTCTCCTGAAAGATCAGCTGTTAACCGTTTGGGGATTCCTTTGTATGTTATCTGTTGCTTTTCCCTTGCTGCTTTTAATATTTTCTCTTTGTATTTAATTTTTGCTAGTTTGATTAATATGTCTTGGCATGTTTCTCTTTGGGTTTATCCTGTATGGTACTTTCTGTGCTTCCTGGACTTGATCAATTATTTTCTTTCCCATATTAGGGAAGTTTTCGACTATAACTCTTCAATTATTTTCTCAGAACTTTTTTTTTTCTCTTCTTCTTCTGGGACCCCTATAATTCGAATGTTGGTGCATTTAATGTTGTCCCAGAGGTTTCTGAGACTGTCCTCAATTCTTTTCATTCCTTATCTTTATTCTGCCCCATGGTAGTTATTTCCACCATTTTATCTTCCAGCTTACTTATCTTTTCCTCTGCCTGTTATTCTGCTACTGAATCCTTCTAGAGTGTTTTTAATTTCAGTTATTGTGTTGTTCATCACTGTTTATTTGCTCTTTAGTTCTTATAGATCCTTGTTAAATGTTTCTTGTATTTTTTCCATTCTATTTCTGAGATTTTTGGATCACCTTTACTATCATTAGTCTGAATTCTTTTTCAGGTAAATTGTCTATTTCATCTTCATTTATTTGGTTTTTACCTTGCTCCTTCGTTTGTAACAATTTTTTTTGTTTCATTTTTTTTTAATGGGTGGGTCTGTATTCCTGTCTTACTGGTTGTTTGGCCTGAGTCTTCCAGCACTGGAGTTTGCAGTCAGTTAGATAGAACCAGGTCTTGGTGCTGAGATTAGGACCTCCAGGAGGTCTCACTCCAATGAATATTCCCTGGGGTCTGAGGTTCTCTGTTAGTCCAGCAGTTTGGACTTGGAGCTCCCACCTCAGGAGCTTGGGCCTGACCTCCAGCCTGGGAACCAAGATCTCACAAGCCATGTGGTGCAGCAAAAAAAAAAAAAAGAAAGAAAGAAAGAAAGAAAGGAAAAGAGAGCAGTACAATAACAAAAATACATAAATAAATAAAATTAGAAAGATAAAAAAATATATTAGGAAAAATTAAAATATGACTGAAACAACTGCAACAAGGTAAAATAAAACCATAACAGAAAAAAGAAAAAAAAAGGGAATGTGTATGTGCCACATCTTCTTTATCCATTCATCTGATGATAGACACTTAAGTTGTTTCCATCTCCGGGCTATTGTAAATAGAGCTGCAATGAACATTTTGGTACATGACTCTTTTTGAATTATGGTTTTCTCAGGGTATATGCCCAGTAGTGGGATTGCTGGGTCATAAACAGAAATTAGGCAGGGGCAGGATCTAGGCTGGTGGAGGGGGTGACATTTGAGCATGGGGCAGGGCCTAGGCTCAGGACCCACAGCAGCAGCTGGAAAAGGCCTTAGGGGTGGGGCCTAGGCAGGACGACATTCAAAAGCATGGGACGGAGCCTCTGCTTAGGACCTGCATGGAAGGGGAGAGGCAGCACATGGAAAGGAGGACCTTTGTAGTGTGGAGTTCTGGAGTTTGGAGGTAGGGCCCTAGATGAGTCTGTGCAGGTGGGGTTTAGGCCCAGCATATTGGAGGGGGTCTCAGAGGGGTCTCAGAGTGTAGGGGCGGGGCTTGGGCTTTGCACAGCAGGAGGGAGGCTCCGAGGGCAGAAGATTAGGCCCAGGAGCCCAACAGGCTCCACAGTGCGTAAGTAGACAAAGTGCTGGCGGCATTCCCTTCCGTTCCTCTGTGCACGCCCCCTCCCTGTCTCTCCCAGTGCCTCCCCCATCCCTGCTGGACCCCTAACTGTGGCTGGGTTCCACTGGGTGTAGGAACTCCTCCTCTACCCCCAGGCGCCCCTCAGGGGTGCGTAGGTCCAGCCTTTACTTTCTCTCCCCCTTTCCTCCCTCCCACTCCCTCAGGACCTGCACTGCTGGATGGGAACAGAGCATCAGGCCCAGGATCTCAGCTGGCTCCCAGGCACCCAAGTGGGCAGGGAAACCTGGCCACACTCCCTTTTGATCCTCTGCCCTCCCAGTGGTCCCCCAATTTCCCTTTCAGGCGTGGGATCCCTTCACCTCCCCCAGCTGCCCCTCAGGGGTACCAGTCCCATCCCACCTCCACTTCTCCTCCCCTCTTCACTCTCCCCACGCCCAAGTCCTGCCCGGTTGCTGGGGATTCCTCCTGTCCCCTAGGTGTCCGTGGTCCCCCACTGGTGCCTGGTAGTGCCCTAGTTGCGTGGAGCCGTGAATTCCACGTCCCCCTAGTCCACCATCTTGACTCCACCCCTCCTCCGAATTCTTTATGAACCTCCCAAGGTCAGGACTCTATTTGCTTCAAGTGTGTATCTCTACAGCTCCTATAACTGCTTTGCACATAGTTAGAGCTCAACAAATAACTGAATTGAATTAAACACATTCTCATTAAGTGGTTGTTGATTGACTGAAGGGTAAGGATTTTTACCTTGGCAGGTATTTCCTGAGCTCAGAGACCTGGTATACTGCCATAGAGGCAACTGTTTCCATTTCTCAGATTTTATCCGTTTAGCACAAGGAAGCACACAGTGGGGAAACAGGCAAGGAACCTTGTACTACCCGGAGCAGGAACCACAGTCCTGTTCAAACGATTTCCCTTCCTCTTAGATCCCAGCCAACAATTATAGCTCATTATGCTCCCTGCGAGACCCTGCCACGACTAGCTAGCTCTTGGCTTGTAACATCCCCCTGGCAATCAATACCTCACTTACTTACAACTTTCACTAAGCAAACCTTGCTGGAGGGTATACGAAGAAATGCATAGCCAAGGAATCTAAGCGGTAGCTGGTAAAGCAGAGCCATTTTTCCAACCTCTGTTTAGAGAATAAAAACCACCTAAAGTAAATAAATAGTAGGACCAACCATGATTCATTGTGGTTAAGCTATTTCTACTCAAGATATGTGAGGAGAAAATAATAAATATTGTAAATTGCTCATGGGGCTGGATTGCTCAGTTCAGATTCAAGGCATATCGCTTGGGGTTATCTGGGGTGATTTATTAACCATCTTTCTAGTTTTTGTTAAGAGAAAAAAATATTCTTCAGGTAAGTTTTAGGCCCAGATCTATATGACAGGGCTTTTCCTGAATTAGATGGACCTTTCGAAAATGATGCTGTTCCACGAGAATAGTTACTTTCTGAGGCTGGAATTTGAGAAGGTTTGTTCCTTTTTCCAGCGCAACTTGCTAACACAAGGGCACCCAGCCTCAGGTATCCCACTTATGATGCAGAGAGTAGCTCAGACAGGCAGGGGAATTGCCAGGATCCACAGGCTGAAAGAAAAAAGGGATTCCATTTGGGGCTCGACCTCTGCCTGGCTCAGGAAGATTGAGTTTGCTATCAGTGTCTGAACAAGCTCCCAAAGGTTAGCAAGCTCTCCCTTTCAAGACTCCCCTTTGTCACGGGGTAAAATGTTTATTAGTGAGGAATTTCAATTTCAGACCTTAAAATTGTCTTGCTTGGCCTCACACTCTGTCCATGCCATGTATTTATAATACACGTCCTATCACTGTTTGAACATTTTTTTTTCACCCTATGATCCTTTCCATGTTTGTTTTTAGAGAGATTTTCTTTTAAAACAAAGACTTATTACTTCATCTGGGCCATTTTATCCAGCATCCCAAAGGATTCTTAACAGGCTTGTGGTAGTTCTTAATGGACTTTAGTGGAGAATCACAGCTGCAAGTGTGCCATGTCCACGTGCTGGTTGGTCTGCCCAGGTCTGAATGCATCACAACTGCCATTCCACTGAGATGCAGCATACGGGGATCACTGTGTTAGTTTGTGAGGATTGCCATAAAAAAGTATCATAGACTGTGTGGTTTAAAACAATAGAAATTTATTGTCTCACATTTCTGGAGGGTAGAAGTCCAAAATCAAAGTGTCCACAGGGTTCTTTCCTCCTGGGATGGTGAGAAGGAATCTGTTTAGTGCCTCTCCCCTAGCTTCTGGTGGTTGGCTGGCAACCTATGGCACTCCTTGGCTCTTAGATCTATACCTTCATTTTCACATGACATAATTCTGGTGTGAGTGCCTCTCTGTCCAGACTTTTTTCCTTTTTATAAGGACACGAGTCCTCTTGGATCAGAGCTCATGCTAATGACCTCGTTTGAACTAATTATATCTGTAACAACCCTATTTCCAAATAAGGTCACATTCAGAGGTACTTGGGGTTAGTACTTCAATATATGAATTTGGGAGGAAGACACAACTCAACACTTAACAATCCCTAAGGAGACACCAAAAGACCCTTAGAAAAAGCCTGTTTCTTGGGTCAAGACTTTATGTCATTTATCGTATGACAATCCTGAGTTAGCAGAAGAGAGAAGGATGTGCTTTGGTCACAAACTAATGCATGGCTTAATACAACAAAGGTCTCTTTCTCACTCATGTCAAAGTTTGTAGTGGATCTGGTAGCTATTTTTTGAGGGCAGGGTGGGGGGTACAACTTGCCTCTAACAGTGACTCAGGGATCTGGACTGTTTTCATCTTGCATCTATCACCATCTCAAAGTTCTTCCTTTCCAGCCTTAAAGATGAGTGAGAAAGAGCATGAAAAAACTCACCCTTACTCTTAACTGCCTTGGGTTGGAAGTGACACGAATCACTTCTACTCCCAGTTAATAGACCACAGTTAGTAACATGACCTCAACTCAGCTGCAAAGACAGCTGAGAAATATAGAGAAGCACATGGATATTTAATGAGCATAAACTACCTTTGCTACATCTTTCTTCACCTAAGAACATGATAGGTTTGATAAACTGATTCTGGGATAGTTTAAAAGCCTGGACTTTAGAGTGAGATTGGGTTTGACTGCTAGCTCCACCACTAAATAGCTAAGTATACTTGACCAATTCACTTCACCTCTCTGTCCCTCAATCTCCTCCCTATCAAATGAAGATAATAATACTGCCTCTCTTATAAGCTTGTTCTGAGCTTATAAGTTTTTATTATGAGTGTTTCTAGAGCAAGATACCACAAGAATTGAGCCATTTCATTTGCAAAAGATAATTTACAGATGTTAAAACCAAAAAAGGGGTGAGGGTGTGTCATGTATGAAATAGTCTGAAAATTTTATTCATTTCAGTCCTGAGTAATTATATCTTAGTGCTTAGCAAAAATTTTATTAAGTAGAGGAATTTGCCTGTTGGTGACCCCATAGAGAAAGAAAAGTCATAATTGATGTCATCATTGTCAATCATCTCTTTATAAGAGGGAGTCAGAAAACTTTGCTCCTGTATAGCTTGGAGCATATTGTTTTCATGGAACATTGTTCACCCCTTATGTAGCGAACCTCCATCTTTGTGCCAGATTTTCACCAGTAAAGTTATGAGAAAGAATGTTGGTAATAATCTGATTCTTAATATCATCCTTAGTGGAGAAAAAGAAAAACGGGACTTTGTTGAAAAAAAACCTTTTCATTTTTAAATTGAGGTAAAATTCACACAACATAGACTTATTATTTTACTGTGTACAATTCAGTGGCATTTGACACATTCAGAACGTTGTGCAACCATCACCTGTACCTCCTGCCAAAATATTTTCACAGCCCAAAGAAATCTCATAACCATTAAGCAGTCATTTCCCATCCCCCACTCCCCCAGAGCTCTTGAAAACCAACCACATGTTTTCTGTCCCTCTGGATTTACCTATTCTGGACACTTCATATAAATAGAATTATATCATATGTGACCTCTTGCATCTGGTTTCAGCCATTTGGCATATATTCAAGGTTCATCCATTTTGTCCCACAGATCAGTACTTCATTTCTTTTTATGAGTGAATAATATTCCATTGTATGGATTTACCACATTTTGTTTATCCATTCATCAGTAGGTGGATATCTGGATTGTTTCCATCCTTTGGCTATTGATAATAGTGCTGCTATGAACATTCATGTACAAGTTTTTGTTTGAATATCTGTTTTCAATTATTTTAGATATATATCTAGGAGTAGGATTGCTAGGTCATATGGTAATTCTAAATTTTATTTTGGGGGGAATTTCCAAACTGTTTTCCACAGTGACTATATCATTTTACATTCCCACTAGCAATATATAAGTGTTCCAATTTCTCCACATCTTTGTCAGCACTTGTTATTTTCTGTATTTTTTTAGCCGTTCTAGTGGGTGTGCTTCTCTAATGATTTGCATTTCCCTAATTCTAATTATGTGGAATGTCTATTCATGTGCTTGTTGGACACTTGTATATCATCTTTAGAGAAATGTCTGTCCAAGTCCTTTGCCCATTTTTAAGTGGATTTTTTCTTGTGGAATTATCAGAGTTCTTTACATATTCTGGGTTCTAGGCCCTTATCAGATGTATGATTTGCAAGTATTTTCTTCCATTCTATAAGGTTGTATCTTTACTTCCTTGATAGTGTCCTCTGATGCACAAAAATTTTTAATTTTGATGAAGTATAATTTATATACTTTTTCTTATTGCTTTTGCTATATCTGAAAAAGCCTCTTAGAAAATATCTTTCTTAAAGTCTGACTTACAAACTCATTGAAAAGAAAAACTAATTTTTCAATTTGACACATAAAGAGTAAGGAGTATTCTATGATCTTCTACACTCATCTATTAGCAAGAATTTACTAAAACTAATTTCCAATTTGTAATATATTTCCCCCAAAATGTATCTGTCATTAGTATGTCTTTATGGCTATTTGTAGAATCAGATGTGTAAATGAGAAATATGCAGAATCCAATAAGATGTCATTAAAATATCCATAACTATTGTGGCCCAAAGGGGCAGAAAGGATCCAAAATTTAATCAGAAAATTTAGAAAATAAAGGGTAGTTAGTTATATCCTGGTTGAAGGTACAATATTATAGGCTGGCAACTAAACTAATCAGCTGAAGCAATTAGATAAAGCGTACCTTGAACCCAGAAGATAGGGATTGTAAAACAAACCTCATCTGAAGAAAGTAGCTTGAAGTCCTTGTTTTCATAGCAACTACTAAAAAGGGGTCCAGGTGTCCATATCTGAGATAAAAAGAATAACCCTGAACATGCAAAGCCTTGGATTCCACATCTGAGATGAAAAAACTATTCCTTTAGTGAGTGTCTTTCCAAATCCAGGATGGTTTAGAATTAATTATAAAGATGATGAAGTATTAATACTTTCGTGTTAAGTTCAAGAATAGGTTTTTCATCATTGGGACAACCTGTGTATATTCAGTATTTAAAGTGTCTGTAATAATTTAGAATTGACATATTAGAGAGTCTGACTGATTAGCCTTGTGATTCCAATTTAAAATATGTAATTGACTTGTGATTTCAAGTTGAGGTATAAGATTTTTGACTAAGTTTGTAAACAGAATTAGAACGTTTAAGAGAATTAGATTTACTATATTTATAAGTTTAATAATTTATTAGACTGAAATGACTTATTTGAATTCTCAAGGCAGTTTTGCTCATTAGAGACATAAACTTGTCTGGTCAAGTATCTAAAGTGCTTAAAAAGAAAACTGAATGCATTACATTTATAGCTGCAGTTTAAAATGCCAAAGTTTGTAAACGAGCCTGACTATTTAAAGAGAAACTAGTTTGTTAAGTTGATCAAACACTTAGTCAATTCCCCCTCAAAGTTATGCTCCATAGTTGTTTAAAAATTTAAATTTGTAACAAGAACTATTTATAAATTGAACTTCAAAGATTTAGAAAAAAAGTAGGGAGTTTTAATTTTGAGAATTCAACATTAATTTAAATTATAGGTAACCTTAATCATACAATATATTGGATTTTAAAATTTCAAAATTTTATAAGTGATGAAGGTAGTTTCTAATACACATAGTAACTAGTAATAGGACTATGGATATTATAAAATAACTTTTAACTTATCTATTTTTGTTTTGATTACATTATTTAAGGAGAGACAGAACTTTCTGGATAGCAAGCCATAGATATGATAAGCTGAATATGGTTCTAGTCCAAAGTTACATTTGGTATGAATCATAGGAGATAAGTGCTTTGTGGTCACACACACAATACATCACACAGGAAAAAAAGAGGGAAATGCCTTAGACAGGCAATATATTTGAAGCACCCCTATCCACAAGTCATCTTCTAACAGACTGGAGTTATGTGAGGTGCCCATAGCTCATCATGACCATTCAAGTTGTTCAATCAAGGAACAGTCCTTCTGGGATAAGAGAAATGAAATTCATAAGCAAATGTCAACATGAGATAGACTCAGTAGGGGCAATTCTGCATATATTAGGTAAAGGCTTAGCATTTTTTTTTAATAAGTGGAAAAGTCGGTTTCCTTACAAACAATTAAAAAAGAAAAAACAGCTTTAGAATTAGGTATTATTCTCTGAGTTCTGTTAATGGAGAAATATAATTGCTGCAACTAATATGTGTCACTGAAACACTAGCGACAAGACTAAAACTCCCAGGAAAGACACGGTCTTGACATTCAGGATGGCTGAGCTCAACATCCTTTTAAACTGCCTGCATAAAACTTTGTGGTTTTAAAATGGAAAAAATTGGAGATTTTTAACAGTCTCAAGGAGTGACTATCTGATACAGTTCTCTAGTGAGAAATGAAGTGCCATCAGATGGCTAAAAGGCATGACTTTGGAGTCAGATAGCTTGGGTTCAAATCTAAGCTCAGGGGCTTCCCTGATGGCGCAGTGGTTGACAGTCCGCCTGCCAATGCAGGGGACACGGGTTCGTGCCCTGGTCCAGGAAGATCCCACATGCCGCGGAGCGGCTAGGCCCGTGAGCCATGGCCGCTGAGCCTGCGTGTCCGGAGCCTGTGCTCCGCAATGGGAGAGGCCACAACAGTGAGAGGCCCGCGTACCGCAAACAAACAAAAAAAAACTTAGCTCAGTCACTTATTAAAGGAATGACCTTGGACAAGTCACTTATCTTCTGGAAGTTTAGTGACTTAATAGAGCTGTAAGTAGAAAAGGCAATAGCTATCTCCTAGGGTTGTGAAATACTGTAAAGACTTAGTACCATGATCACCACGCAAGAACCACTCAATAAGTTATACTGCTGCTTTCACTGCATTGTTAGATATAGGAAATTTCTGTTAAAAGGACACGAGTCCACCATTAACATGGCTGCATTTTTTTTTTCTGTCTTCAGCCTCTGGCCAAGAAATATGCATTACTGTTTTACATTAAGTTCATGTTTTTCATATGCTTGAAGCAAGTTGTCTCTTTAAGAATCAAGAATGATACACTGTCATCTGTTAAACATTTGAAGAAAGGACATGAAAGCTGAAGGCTTTTATTAAAATGTCTCTAGATATGAAATAACATTCTTCTCATTGAATGGTCATAAATTGAGAAAGATGAGAAAAGCCAGTTTGCACAGCTGTGAACGTGTAGTTATTTTAAACCAAAATTTGACTTCTAAAACCTTCACCCATACATGAAGAAACTACAAAATTATTAAAATTTGTGAGAGTTTGGGAGTGTTAGATATGATTTTACTGCTATCCTAATTGGTCTTTCAGTATTTCACTGTTACTTAAATTAATTCTCACACATTGGGATTGACCAGTACAAAGCATTAAGTAAACAACCATGGTCAAACCTTGTATTTTTTTGGTAAATTTGGGAGGCTGGGTATACAGTATGGATCAATGTCATCTAAGATCTCTGAGCCCACCCTGGGAAAATACAGCTTCTAGAAAACTGCCACATGGTTCACATTTACCTACGTCTCCACGAAGACAGTCCTCTTGTAAGCAAACTGCTCTGTTCAATAACTGTTTATTACAAAGAGACTTGAAACTTTATTTAGCGGCAAATACCATTTTTTCAAAACAATGTGTTCCCTATGGGTTCAATAAGTAGCAAGTTTTACTAAATGCATAAGGAGCTGGGATTTCATTTTTTAATTAATTAAGGAGTATTTTAGATAGAGAAATTAGGATTTCATTTTTTAATAAAGAAAGGAAGGAATAAGATGATCATAAATTTAAAAATGTTATACAAATATGGACCATCTGTACCTTATCTTCACTAGAAGAAAAAAAATTAAGAAAGGAAACCTTCAAGTGCACAGGACATTTAGATGGTGAAGAAAATTGAAGAAGGTTTTGGAACCTCTATGCCTGAAGGTCTTCCAGAGGACAATCCATACTTACCTGGGGTGACTAAGTCCTCCTAAGCCAGATGCCATCACAAAGCCCCAATTAATCAAAATATTCTGTTTTTGACAGATATACTCGTGCATATTCTACGACAGGAAAGTCAAACTTATAGTTGGGAAGTGCATCTTTGATTGCTAAGCACTGAAATATCTGCCCAAATTAGCCTGACCCTGGATGTGGACTTTGATCTCAAAATGGTTGAATCCTGAAAATACTGTCATTGTCTTTGAAAGCGCCAAGAACTGGAGACAACTTTTTAAGTAGCATCATTAGTGTGGAAGCATCTTTCACAGATTTCATGGCATAACCTTCCATGAACCTGAGAGAGAAGACTTCATCACACCCAGACTCTGGGAGGGTCTTTCTTTACACTCCCATTTACCCGATTAAAAACAATTTGTAAAACTAAGGCACAGTTAAGGCTCAAAAGTTGGAGTACTTAAGAGGATTTATTTAAATCTCCCAAAAAGCAGCTTGAAAACAAATCCTGTCAAATGCTCAATTTCCCTATTCTTCTCAAAATGTTTGCTTGGCTCTTTCCCTTTTATTAAGCTCTGTAACTACTCATTATATTGCAAAATAATGTATATGGTTGTTAGCAATCACTTGTACCTAGAAACATTTCTCAAAGTTGTTTGAAAGCAAAGCCTTGAGATTTGCCAACATGGTAAAGCTTGATTATGGGCATATGATTCATCAGAGAAAATAAACTGAGAGAATATTTTTGTAATGCTATGAACACGCGCCCTTTTCTTCAGATCTTTTCCCCCATTAGCATCACCTGCATGAATTTTCTTCTCTCTGAGGGGGTACCAAAACAAAGTTTTAAACTAAATATATACAGCAAAACTCAGTGAGCTTTACTTGCCCCAGGGGCTGGCAAGGAAGGCCAACCAGATCTCATTTGCAAGAAGATTCAAGGTTTCAAAATGCCTTAGTAATACTGAGACTGACATGTGACTGCTAGGGCTAAGATCCTAAACTCTCCAGCAATGAGCCTTCCCAGGGGCCCCAAGCAGTGCACCTGGATAGATACAGTGAAGAAATGAAGGTAATGATGCTGGTGGTCGGATGGGGAAACAAGCCATCCTAAGAAGAGAAGTTGGAGGTTCAACACTTGACCCAGGGATGAGGTTGGGGGACGGGAAGTCACAGAAGATGAATGATTTTAAGCATCTCTCAGTTTGGTGGCACTCATATTACCTTCAAAGGAAAATGATTATAGATGCGGAGTCACATGGGAGATCAAGCCACCAGAGATGAGAAAGGAGCAAAGCAAGAGAGAGAAGAGAGCATTTCCCCACTTCCATGTGCAAGACTGAAGGACAACTAAGCCATCTGAAAACAGCAGAAGAAGATGGGATTAACACGTACACACTACTGTATATAAAAGAGACAATCAACAAGGACCTACTGTGTAGCACAGGGAACTCTACTCAATATTCTATAATAACCTAGATGGGGAAAGAATCTGAAAAATAATGGATATATGTGTATGTATAACTGAATTACTGTGCTGTACACCTGAAACTAACATGACATTGTAAATAAACTATACTACAATTTTTAAAAGGATTTTTCAAAAAGAAAGAAAATAGCAGAAGATACTACAGATACCTGAGAGCATTGTGGCCATTGCTGAGAGTGTCAGAACAGAAATAACAAGGGGAAATACGTGGAGATCAGCAGGATCAAAGGACTTGATAAGAGACCACAGATACTTCTTTCACTGATAAGAAGGATTTGGGGGAACTAGGGTGCCAGTGATTTCGCTGGGGGTGTTAAGCTGGAGATTATTGTTTTTCCCCATTATTGTGATCTTATTGTGGCTGCAGATAAGAATCTCATGGAAAGCAAATATAAGTGGTGTATTGAACAATCTGGACACGGCAAGGCTCAGTCCCTGCTACATACTTTCTTGTAGGGGAGATGCTCTCTGCCATGATTTCTTCACACTTTCTCTTTTTATTGGCCCCTTGTACAGTTCACTACAGCCCCCTTGCTACTGGTGTCACTTCTTTCAGCTCTTGGTCGGCATCCTGGCCAGACGGTTCAAGCCCAGCTAGCTCCCATGGAGTCCAAGAGGTCAAAAAGAATCTCATAGAACCCTCCTAGGCCAGACAGTCATGTAGCTGTAAGCAATGTTTCCATTCTCATCTCTTGCCAATTCCTTTTTTCTTTATTCACATCAGCAAGTCCTCTTCATACAGAGATCCACCTGGAGAGAAGAAGCCAGACTCTCTCCCTTTTTTCCAGTCCCCCTTTCAAACTTAAGTGGCTCTCCCCTCACTTGTTCTGGTGGCTGCAGTGTATAGGTGCTCCAAGAATGCATTGTCCTCTAAGCTGACAACTTCTCTGATTATTCTTCTTGACCTCCTTATATAAATGGAGGGGCTAGTTTGGCCACCTCTTAAGTATGTCTTGCAAGGATTTTTGGAGACAGTTCTTAGAATGGGAGGCCTACTGTTCTCATTTTGGGGGATTGCCTGCATATCTGAGGCATAGAGACAGTTCAATTCAAAGTCTTGTCCAGTAAACACCTTAGTAAAGAGATGTTAAATGGGGCAGCAAGAACACTGCTACTCAAAGGAACAATCTCCACATCTTTCTTAAAGCAATGTCACTGCCATTCTATTGGTACAAAATATTATAGAAATATTATTTTTTATTCACATTCTATAGGCAATGACAATGAAACTTAAGCATCTTATCCAAGATCATCCAACTAATAGATAGGGTGAAGACAAGATTCTAACTCAGTTCTCTCTTGAACTGAGCTTCATGATTTGACGTGTTATTTGATATACTCTCACTGCTATCATATTTTGTTTCCTCTTTATAGTGAATCTCTTATATGGTTAAATCAGTATCCGTGCATTAACATACCTGAATATTTTATGTTGCTAAAGGCTCAGATTCATTGTTTTAGCATTTCAAGTAGATGTTATTTGGACATTAACCTAAACATATAGCTAAATCCTCTAGACCTAAGAGACTAAGCATTTGTAAATTGATGCTTCATATTCCAACTCTTTAATTGATTTGGTAAAATTGAGAATATATTCTCTAATTATATGAGGAGAACCCAGAGTCAGTATGTTAGTTCTTATGTAAAAATTCAAGGCTGTCTCATATTGTACATCCTCTAATAAACAGCAGGCCAATTATAGGTCAATCAGGTAATGGAAAAAAGTCGTTAGCAAAACTAGATCTAGCATATCTGGCTTTCCAGACAAACACCCTGCAAGAGAAAAACAAAATCAATCTGACCCAGCTTGACCCTCAAGAAATTGTAGATCTATTTAGTCATTGTACCATGTCCAATACAACACATCTCCTAAACACTGGGGAATTTTAACATTTTGTCTAGGAATATTCCTGAAAAATGACACATCAATTTGATAAACTTTTTATAAGGTAGCCAACTTCTAAGATTTTTTTCAGATTTTTAAAGACTATTTTTTTAGAGAGGTTTTTAGGTTCTTAGTAAAAATCAGAGGAATGTAGAGAGATGTCCCATATACCCTCTGCCCCTACACACGCATAGGCTCCCCCGTTATCAGCATCACTTATCAGAGTTGTACATTTGTTACAATTGATGGACCTACATTAACTCATCATAATCACCAAAACTTCATAGTTTACATTAGGGTTCACTGTTGGTGGTGTACATCCTATGGGTTTGGATAGATGTGTAGTGATGTGTATCCATCATTATAATATCACATGGAGTAGTTTCACTGCCCTAAAAATCCTCTGTGCTCTACCTATTCATCTTTCCCCCAATCCCAACCCCTGAAAATCACTGACCTCTTTACTCTCTCCATAATTTTGCCTTTTCCAGAATGTTATATAGTTGGAATCATAGAGTATGTAGTCTTTCAGGTTAGTTTCTTTCACTTAGTATTATGCATTTAAGGTTCCTCCATGTCTTTTGATGGCTTGGTGGATCATTTCTATTTTTTTTTAATAAAGTGCTCAGGTATCCTAGGATACTTTTATTTATTTGCTTGTTTGTTTGTTTATTTATTTATAGATCTTTATTGGAGTATAATTACTTCACAATACTGTGTTAGTTTCTGTTGTACAACAAAGTGAATCAGCCATATGCATACATATATCCCCTCCCTCTTGAGCCTCCCTCCCATCCTCCCTACCCGCCCCTCTAGGTGGTCTCAAAGCACTGAGCCGATTTCTCTGTGCTATGCGGCTGCTTCCCACTAGCTAACTATTTTACATTCGGTAGTGTATGTATGTCAATGCTACTCTCACTTCGACCTAGCTTCCCCCTCCCCCACCGTGTCCTCAAGTCCATCCTCTATGTATCCATCTTTATTCCTGCCCTGCAACTAGGTTCATCAGTACCATTTTTTTTTTTTTTTAGATTCCATGTATATGCGTTAGCATACGGTATTTGTTTTTCTCTTTCTGGCTTACTTCACTCTGTATGACAGACTCTATGTCCATCCACCTCAGTACAAAAAACTCAATTTTGTTTCTTTTTATGGCTGAGTAATATTCAATTGTATATATGTGCCACATCTTCTTTATCCATTCATCTGTCAATAGACATTTATGTTGCTATGGTTTTCTTAGGGTATATGTCCAGTAGTGGGATTGCTGGGTCATATGGTAGCTCTATCCTTAGTTTTTTAAGGAATCTCCATACTGTTTTCCATAGTGGTTGTATCAATTTACATTCCCACCAACAATTCAGGAGGGTTCCCTTTTTACCACACCCTTTCCAGTATTTATTGTTTCTAGATTTTTTGATAGTGGCCATTCTGACCATGTGAGGTGATATCTCATTGTAGGTTTGATTTGCATTTCTCTAATACTTAGTGATGTTGAGCAGCTTTTCATGTTCCTCTTGGCCATCTGTATGTCTTCCTTGGTGAAATGTCTATTTAGGTCTTCTGCCCATTTTTTAACTAGACTGTTTGTCTTTTTGATATTGAGCTGCATGAGCTGCTTGTATATTTTGGAGATTAATCCTTTGTCTGTTGTTTCATTTGCAAATATTTTCTCCTATTCTGAGGGTTGTCTTTTTGTCTTGTTTATGGTTTCCTTTGCTGTGTAAAAGCTTTTAAGTTTAATTAAGTCCCATTTGTTTATTTTTGTTTTTATTTCCGTTACTCTAGGAGGTGAGTCAAAAAAGATCTTGCTGTGGTTTATGTCAAAGAGTTTTTTTCCTATGCTTTCCTCTGAGACTTTTATAGTCTGGTCTTAGGATACAATGCCCAAAGATAAACCCACGCACATATGGGCACCTAACTTATGACAAAGGAGGCAAGAATATACAATGGAGAAAAGACAGCCTCTTCAATAAGTGGTGCTGGGAAGACTGGACAGGTACATGTAAAAGAATGAAGTTAGAACACTATCTAACACCATACACAAAAATAATCTCCAAATGGATTAAAGATCATTTGTTTTTAGTGCTGAGTAAAATTTCATTATCTGGATATACCACAGTTTATTCATAAACCTACTGAAGGGCATATTGGCTACTTCCAAGTTTTGGCAGTTATGAATAAAGCTGCTATAATCATCTGTGTACAGGTTTTTGTGTGAACATAAGTTTTCATATTTTGGGGGTAAATATTAAGGACAGCGATTGCTGGATCATATGGTAAGAGTATGTTTAGTTTCATAATTAACCACCAAACTGTTCTAAAGTAGCTGTACCATTCTGCATTCCCACTAAGAATGAATGAGTTCTTATTGCCCCACATCCTCATCAGCATTTGATGATGTCAGTGTTACAGATTTTGGCCATCCTAATAGGTGTGTAGTGGTATCTCATGGTTGTTTTAACTTGTATTTCCCTGATGATATAGGATGTGGAGCATTTTTTATATGCTTATTTGTGATTTGAATATCTTCTTTGGTGAGGTGTCTCAGGTGTCTCTGACTGACAAAATCATTTTTTTAACAGAAATTGTTGGCAAGCTAAGTCCCCTTTTCATTTCCCTGATTCTATATCATTGTCATTTATTTAATTTTTATTTGAACACACATACATAATCTTACAGTTAACTCATAAAATCTTGTCTTCTTAGATTCTGCTTACCCCTTCAGCTTGTCAGTATCTTCAGTCATACTAGTAATTTTGCCTTCCAAATCAAAGTGGCTGCAGAATTTCTACACAGGAGTGTCTCTAAGGGTGGGGGAGTATGAATCTACATGGAGGTGAGTTCTTAAAGGAGTATTCACTGAACATGTTAGTCAAGACTAAGAAAACTTCTAATGGAGGCCAATGTGGAGAACAGGTTTTCCAATTCAACACTTGCTGTATTCTTTTAACAAATATTTGATATTCTTCAGCCTCATCTTATCAGCAAATTTGAAAATCACCCTTTCATATTTTCAAGCAAACTATTAACAGAACATTATACAGAACAGGTTTGAAGACAGAAATGTTACAAACTTGCTATCAGATTAATATATTATTATTAATATATGGAATTCATCAGAAATATTTTGCCATAGTTGCTTAATTTGTTATGACACCGCCTAATTTTACTTCCAAGCAGTCTTTTTGTCCCCTCAATTTAAGCTTATCATGACACAGAGGAAAATGTCAATATAAAATAATACATCTCCAAGATCTTCTAGTAAAATAGCTCTGGCAAAGAAAGAATTATATTAACATGTCTTATTTTTAGTAAATCCAGCCATCCATTCAATAGCTTGCCTATAATTTTGCCTGTAGTTGACATTAATTTCTAGAATTTACCTTTGGGTTTAATAAAGGTAAATGGAAAGCCCCATGACAGCAGGGTACCATAACTGCCTTGTGTCCTGAGAGCCCTGCACAATGCCTAGCATCCAGTAGGCACTCAATAAATGTTGGTTAGTTGATGGTTGGTTGGTTGGTTGGTTGAATGAATGGATCTGTGGTTCAGTGAATTCACTCTTGTCCCATTTTTTTTAAATCCAAATGGCATGTGTTTCTAGTCTTCTGATCCTCACACAGTTTCCCAAGAAGTTCTCTGCTCCAGATGTGCCAGAAGTAATATGAAATTACAGACAGAATCAGCCTTAAATTGATACTGAGGTGATAATGGCAAAGTACTATCCTTCCCAACCAGTGAATATGTCTGTAGTTCTCACACCCTATGATTCTGTAATAAATTTTGTGCCCTGAGTATCTAAAAGAGCTTTGACCTCTAGCCCTTTGTTCTAACATTGAGCACATATGTTGGACTATTTGTTAGTATATGCCTGACTACCCATGTACAGTTTTTAACTGCAGCTGAGGCCTGGCACCAATTCCTAAGCTTGGGGTACTGAACTCTTCTCTTTATTGCCAGCCAGAGACTGGATCTTGCTTCTGATACTCCTGTTATTGACTTTATATGGCAATATGACCTGCTAATTACACACTATTGCCATGCCCTGTCTACCATCTCGAAGGGCCTCTTAACATCACTAGAGTCCTGGCTAGAATTAGAATTTGTTATCTTCTCTTATATTTAGGGACCTTGGATGTCTGTCTGGCTTCACTGTGGATAGGAGTAACTCTTCTGTAAGTTCTTAGGTATTCTGGTTTGTTTCCTCAACTCCCATTCAGCCAGTCTCCGGGTTCCTAGTGTGTTCCATGACCAAAGAAACAATGACATTTAGAGTATAACCAGCTGTGTTAAGGACTCAATATTATTTAGATATCTAGGTTTTCTTGTCTCCTTGGATCTATTTTCCCTGTATAATTTCAGTTCTATCATATTTAGTTTGAATATTGAGAAGTTCTGAAGGTTTTCTTTTCCTTCAATATTATACGATCAGTCTTTAACAATTACATTAAACCTCAGTATTTTGTGTTTTAATCTGTTCGACACTGTTGTTATAGGTCTGGTCCACTGTCTTTTAATCACCATAATTAAATGTCCTCCTTTAAATCTTTTGTACATATCCTTTTAATTCATTTATTCCAAAAATATTTCTGGGAGCCTTCTATTTACCAAATCTTTTGTAAGTGCTGATGATACTTCATAAACAAAACAAAGGGCAAACAAAGATCTGGTTTTTGGTGCCTATATTCTGATCTGAGGAGAAAGAAATTCAGCAAACGAGTGTAAATATAATGTCAGGTGGTGAAAATGCTATAATGAAAAATAAGGCAGTGCAAGAGAGCTAATGAATAGGGTGATGAAGGAAGTCCTCTCAAGGTCACATTTGAGCAGAGTGGAAGGGAAGGACCGAGCTGTAAGATACCTGTGTGGAGCTCTTAATAGGCAGATGGAATAATTAGGGCAAAGCCTTGAGGAGGAACTGTGTTTGTCTTTGTTCACCACAATGGATGAAAGTGAGCTGGCAGGTAAAATAAAATGTGACACTATAAAACAGAAAAGGAATACAGGAAAAAATAAAATGAAAAGTAGACAGATGGGACAAATTGAAAACAAATAGCAAGATGGAAGATGTAAATCAACAACATCAATAATTACATTAAATACGTATGGTCTAACCCAATTAAAAATCAGAGATTGTCAGTCTGGTTAAAACAGCAAGACTCAACTATATGCTATGTATAAAAAACAGCTGTCTACAAGAATATTTAAATAAAGATTCAGAAAGATCAAAAGCAATTGAATAGCAAAAGATATGTCATATAATCACTAACCATAAGAAACCTGGTATGGCTTTACTAGTGTCAGACAAAAGAGACTTCAAGACCAGAAGTATTACCAGGTATAAAGAGGGACATTTTATAACATTACAAGTGTAAACTCAACTGAAAGACATAACAATCATTTTTTTGTGGTAGAATATATATAACATAAGATTTACAATTTAACTACTTTCAGGTGCACAGTTCAGTGGCATTAAGTACATTCACATTGTTGACCAACCATGGCCACCATTCATCTAGAGAACTTTCTCATCTTCCCAAACTAAACCTCTATACCCGTTAAACAATAACTTCCCATTTCCTGCTTGCCCCAACCCCCTGGATACCACCATTCTATTTTCTATCTCTATGAAGTTGACTACTTTAGGTACCTCATATAAGTGGAATCATACGATATTTGTCCTTTTGTTTCTGGCTTATTTCATTTAGCACATCTTCTGGGTTCATTTATGTTGTGAAATGTGTCAGGATTTCTTTCCTTTTTAAGGCTAAATATTATTTCATTGCATGTATATACCACATTTTTATTATCCATTCATCTGTCAATGGATGTTTGGATTGTTTCCACTTTTTGGCTATTGTGAATAATGTTGCTATGAACATGGTTGTATTGATACAAATATCTGTTCAATTCTCTTCTTTCTATTCTTTTGGGTATATACCCAGAAGTGAAATTGCTGGATCATATAGAAATTCTATGTTTAATTTTTTGAGGACCAGCCATACCGTTTTCCACAGTAGCTGCACCATTTTACATTTCCACCAGCAATACAGAAGAGTTCCAGTTTCTCCACATCCTCATCAATACTTGTTATTTTCTGGGTTTTTTAAATATATAATGACTATCCTAAAAGATATAAAGTAGTATCTTATTGTGGCTTTCAATTACATTTTTGTAAAGATTAGCGATATTGAGTAGCTTTTAATGTGCTTATTGGCCATCTGTATATCTTCTTTTGAGAAATCTCTACTTAGTTCCTTTGCCCATTTTTAAGTTGGGTTGTTTGTTTTTTGTTGTTGAGTTGTGGGAGTCCTTTATATACTCTATATTAATCCCTTATTAGATACATGATTTGCAAATATTTTCTCTTATTCCATTGGTTTTCACTCTGTTGATCATGTCCTTCAATGCGCATATAATAATCTTAATGAACTTCAAAATACAGGAATCAAAAACTGACTGAATTAAAAGGATAAACAGACAAATCCACAATCACAGTTGATTCCTTTAACATTCCTCTATCAGAAACTGATGGAACAACTAGACAAAAATATCTATCAAGATAAAGATTTGAATAACAAAGTTGACTTCATTGACATTTATTTGAAAAATAACTGACTACAGGCCAAAATTTTATAGAATATGTTATCTGAGCACAACACAAGTAAACCAGAAATCAACAACGGAAAGAGATCTATGAAATGCCAAAATATTTTTAACTTAAGTAACACATTTCTAAATAACACATGGGCCAAGAATAAATCACTGTTTTAATTCATTTAAAACAATTTTAATTGAATAATTGAATAGCAATAAAAATACAACATATTAAAATTTGTGTGATGCAACTAAAGCAGTGCTTAGAGGGAAATTTATAGGTTTAAACACATATATTAGGAAGGAAAGATGGTATAAAAATAGTGATATAAATTTCTACATTAAGAATCTGGGAAAAGAAGAGCAAATAAAAACCAAGGTAAGTAGAGGGAAGGAAATAAAAATATTGGAGCAGAAAAAAAAAAGAAATAGAAAAAAAAAATCAGGGAAAGTTAACAAAATCAAAAGATGGTTGTTTGAAAAGAATAAAAATAACTGATAAACTTCTAGTGAACTGAGCAAGAGATTGAGACATAAAATATAACTCTGTGAGAGGGGATATCACTCCAGATCCTACAGACATTGAAACTATAGTAAGGGCCATTCCACCACTGGCTTAGATGTAGAAAGTTGCAAGAGACCATCACTCTCATCCTAGCAACCAAAACAAGGCAGATCAGATAAACTACAAAATAATAGGATTATAAAACCAATCAAAATACTGAGCACAAAAAGAACTGCAAATAGCCCAAACATCAGAAATAGAGGAGCCATATTATGTTGGAAAAGTAAAACCTCCAGATGTTCTCATCCCAGGCAGAAATGTGAAGAATCTACCACAGGTGGGATTAGGATACAAAGTATTGGGTTGTAGGCCAAAAAGTGCCTTCGGTTCTTAAGTAAAAATAAAAGGCACATTTTTCATCTTTACAAAGAACTTTATTGAACTACATATTCACCCTTTTGTTCCACTGCCTTCTGCCATTTTTCAGGCAACTTCATAATCCCATCTTCCCAAAACTTTTTATCTTTCTGAGCAAAGGACTGTTCCAGGTACCTTTGACAGTCTTCCAGGGATTTGAAATTTTTTCCATTAAGAGAATTTTTTAAAGACCAAAACAAATGGAAATCCGAAGGTGCAATGTCTGGTGAATATGGTGGATGAATCAGAGCTTCCCAGCCAAGCTGTTATAGTTTTTGTCTAGTCATCAAAGAAACATGTGGCCTTGCAGTATCCTGATGGAAGTTTATGCGTTCTCTGTTAACTAATTCCAGACGCTTTTCATCGAGTGCTGCTTTCATTTGGTCTAATTGGGAGCAGTACTTATTGGAATTAATTGTTTGGTTTTCCAGAAAGAGCTCATAATAGAGGACTCCCTTCTAATCCCACCATATACACAACATCACCTTCTCTGTATGCAGTCCGGCCTTTGGTGTGGTTGTTGGTGGCTCATTTCGCTTGCCTCACGATCTCTTCCATCCCACATTATTGTACAATAGCCACTTTTCATTGTCCATCACAATTTGTTTTAAAAATGGAATGTTTTCATTACCTTTAAGTAGAGAATTGCGTATGGAAATATGGTCAAGAAGGTTTTTTTGCTTAACTCATGTGGAACCCAAACGTCAAAGCCATTCACATAACCAAGCTGGTGCAAATTATTTTCAACACTTGATTTGGATATTTTGAGTATGTCAGCTATCTCCCATGTGCTATAATGTTGACTGTTCTCAATTAATGTCTCAATTTGATCAGTATCAACTTCAACTGGTCTACCTGACTATGGAGCATCGTCCAGTGAGAAATCTCCAGCACAAAACTTCACAAACCACTTTTGACACATTTGATCAGTCACAGCACCTTCTCTATACACTGCACAAATCTGTTTTTGCATTTCAGTTACATTTTTACCTTTCTTGAAATAATAAAGCATAATATGCCAGAAATGTTGCTTTTTTTCTTCCACTTTCAATATTAAAATGGCTACACAAAAATTCACCAATTTTGATAAGTCTTTTTTTAAATGTGCACTGATAAGACAGCTGTTACATACAGTCTAACCAATTTGTTCTGAATGAAGTTAAAGACGACTAAGTGCTGCTAGAGCCATCTTACGGAAAACAACCGAATGAAACTTTTGGCCAACCTAATAATAAATAAAGCAATTATACTTCTGTATCCTATCAGCAAAAACTTAGAAAATAAAAAATTTCCATTTAAAAAGCACCCAAAATACATACTTATGAATATATCTAACAAAAAAAATCAAGACATATATATTGAAAATTCAAATCATTCTGTGAAACACTAAAGAATTCCTAAATAAATGGACAGAGATAAACCATATTCAGAGATTAGAAGACTCAGTAATGTTAAGATGTTAATTTTACCCAAATTGGTGTAGAGTCAATGTAATCCCAATCAAAACCCTAGAAGAATTTTGTAAAAATTGACATATATATCATAAAATTATATTATGCTATAAAGGACTTAAAACAGCCAAACAACCTTTTTTTTTTAAAAAAAGCAAAATAAAGTTGTATTGATGCCACTATTTGATGTCAAGACTTTAATATAAAGCTACCATAATTATGTGGTATACATGTAGTGCTAGTGTAACGATAGACAAAAAAAGCTCTGTGTAAAAATATGTTAGGGTGTATATATGATCAAGATAGTTTTGACCAAAGTACCAAGATTATTCAACGAGGAAAGGAAAATCTTTTCAACAAGTAACACTGAAATAAAAGGATATCCTCATGGAAAAACAAACAAACTTCACCCCCTATCTCACTCAATATACAAGAACTAATTTGAGATGGATTACAGACCTAAATATAAAAGCTAAATCTATAAAACTTGGAGAAGAAAATATAAAAGAACATTTTCATCACCTTGTGGTATGCAAAGATTTCTTAAATAGGACACCAAAAAAGCATTAACCTTAAAAGAAAATATTGAGTAGACATCATCAATATTAAAGACTTGTTCTTAATAAAATATACCATTTATGCATATTAAAAAAAAACAGGCAATGGACTGCAAGGAACTCCTATAATGCATACACCTAACAAAGGATTTGTATACAGAGTATAAAAGGAACTACTACAATCAGTAATAAAAAGAAAAACAACCCAATTTTTTCAAATGGGCAGAAGATTGAACAGACAATTTACAAAAAAGACACACAAATGGTCAATAAGCTCACAAAAAGTGCTCATCGGAGAAATGCAAATTTAAACCAGAATGTGGTACTATTTCACACACACTTTTTTAAATGGCTAAAATTAAAATACTGACAAAATCATATGTTGGTGAGAATGTGTAGCAACTGGAGCTCTCATATACTTCTGGCAAGAGTATAAAAATGCTACAACCACTTTCAAAACCAGCAGTTTCTTATATAGTCAAACATACATTTACCCTCGTTACCTAGCAGTTCCTCTCCTAGATATTTACCCAAGAGAAATAGAGACATATGACAAGACAAAGACAAATATAATACTTGTACAAGAATGTTTGTAGAGACCTTATTCATAATAGCCAAAAAAAAATGGAAGCAATGCAAAATCTCAACAAGAGAATACAGTAAAAAAAAAAAAAAAAAAACCGTGGCATATTCATAACATCAGTTACTATTCAGCAAGAGCAAAAAGAATGGATTGATACAAGCAGCAACTGGATGAATCTCAAATGGATTGTGTTGAGCAAAGAAACACAAACACATACTTTATTATTCCATGAAATCCAGAACAGGCAGAACAAATCTAGGTACAAAAAATCAGAATGGTGATTGCCTATGGGGTTGAGGAATATTCATATATATATATGTATATATATTTCTCAATGAGAGAAAGAGTGAGAGTTAGAAAGAGAGAGAGAGAGAAATAGAGAATGAGAGAGAATAGGAAAAGAGAAAGTGAGATAGCAAGTAGGGATAACTCTTTGGGGAATTTCTGTTACAAAGAGATTCAGAAAAACAGAGCAGGAAGGGAATGTGGGGTCAAGGTAACGCTGTTTGTATAAAGTCGGGTGATATTTCAGCCTTTTTGCACCATGATTCAGAAAAGAAAGAGTACGTGAAGATACAGGGAAAGAAGACCCAAATATAGAAGTGACGTTCTTAAGAAGGTAAGATGGGATGGATCCAGAATATAAATGGAGGGACTCTTCGGAAAGGTTTTTGAACAACCATCGTGGTCTCTTTAAACACACCAAATTAAAAGAGATAGTGCATTTAAAATGTTTAATGCAGTGCTGGCATATACTCAGTTGCCAAACAAGAAACACACACACACACACACACACACACACACACACTACTATTGCTCCTCCTTTTCTTTTCTTTGTTTATACAGATTACATATCATGGGTGATTTCACAATTAACACTTCTCACAGCATGCAAAGAAAGCAAAGTTTGTCACTAAGGAAGGATGATTAATTTGGGTTAAGGGATTTTCACAGGAGGTTTTAGAAACTGATAACTTTAATGGCTATTCTCAAAAGACAAGCACAACATAAAGAGGAAATGTAAACTTCTTGGTCCAATGCAGGTTCAAGAGCTGAATTAAGGTTACAGTAGAATAACTGGTAATCATCCTTTCCTCATTTTGAACAGATTGAAAGCTCCAGCTCTTCCATAAATGTTACAAATATCCTAAACTGCCAGTGATTTCCATAAGTCTCACTGGTTTAGAATTAATACCACTAAAGCTCCATTCTCACCACCTACAGGACTGTCACACACACACACAAACACACACACACACACACACACAGCCTGTGTTCAACATCGACAAATACCCACAGCTTGAGACTAATAGTCAGGAATTAGGAAGGCAGGAACCTTCGATAAAAGCCACATATAAAGGCCAAAGTGGATTTTAATATTGGGGACAACAAGCATTTACTAATTTTTTCTACTGTAGTGCACTGTCCTTCAATCTCTTTTTCTGCTCCTAATTGTTCCTGCAGGTAGTAGGTTAACATGCATCGCACTTAGAGAAGGAAGCAATTGAATATGGCATAGATACTGAAAGAAAGGGCTCAATAAAAGAGCAGCATACACTTTAATCTGGCCTTTTACAACATCCACTATCAAAGAGCTTTGGGGGTTTAAGGGGATTGGATACCATAACCCATCTGTCGGGTCATTATGTAAAGAAACGCTCCTGCTGTTTTCAAGGGAAGATACCCTACTGTATATTATTATCATTAAGCATTTACAGAGTACCGTAGTCTCACAAAGCACTTTCAAGGCATTTTTATCTGTTTTTCCTCAAAAAACACTGTCAACTCTGAGAATTATTTACAAATGAAGAAACTGAGGTTCAGGAAGATGATGGCAAACATCTCAGTCACCCAGGGAGTAGCAGGAGGTATGAGGTGAATTCAGAGCCTTAAGAAAAGGGAATACTTCCTGTCTCCCTTTACCTAAAAATATTCCAAAGGGTTTATTTTCTTGTTTGTTTGTTTCCTTTTTTCAGCCAAGACCATTTCTCCTGTGTTTTCCTGCAATCTTATGCATTATTTTATAGCAAATACTTATGGGTTATTTTCTGTAGACATAGGATGCATCTTAACAACAGCTGTGCATCAATGATTGACATTGTTCCATATGGGAGGAGAAACAAGATGCATTCAAGCATGAGCATGTGTA
Organism: Neophocaena asiaeorientalis asiaeorientalis; assembly: GCF_003031525.2. Classification (NCBI taxonomy): domain Eukaryota; kingdom Metazoa; phylum Chordata; class Mammalia; order Artiodactyla; family Phocoenidae; genus Neophocaena; species Neophocaena asiaeorientalis. The sequence goes on from NW_020185328.1 coordinate 15,862,181, forward strand.
AAGATGGCCTGATATATCATAGCTATCATTTACAAAACTGGAGATCCCAAATCTAAGGCATAATGAGGCAAAAGTGAAATACTACATGTCCATTCATCCATATTGCTCATAATTTACTAGAAATAATTTAACATTCCAGTAAACCCTAAGCAAGCCACTTAGGATACAGGGAAAAAAAATCAAGATGCCCACTGGGAAATAGCAAAGCTATCTAATATGGGCTCCCTGGAGAGATGTAACATGTCACAATAACATGGGTGCAGTTACCTGATTACGTTTGTTTTCCTGAGATTTTCCTCTGCTTTTGATTTTTTTTTTTTTATCTGAGACATTCTTTATTTCTCCTTTATTTCTTTTTCTTTTTTACATTTTCATTAGAGTATAATTGCTTTACAATATTGTTACTTTCTGCTATATAACAAAGTGAATCATCTATGTGTATACATATATCCCTATATCCCCTCCCTCTTGCACCTCCTTCTCACCCTCTCTATCCAACCCCTCTAGGCAGTCACAAAGCACCAAGTTGATCTCTCTGTGCTATGCAGCTGCTTCCCACTAGCTAACTATTTTACATTTGGTAGTGTATATATGTCCATGCCACTCTCTCACTTCATCCCAGCTTCCCCTTCTCCCACCCCCGTGTCCTCAAGTCCACTCTCTACATCTGCATCTTTATTCCTGTCATGCCCCTAGGCTCACTGGAACGATTTTTTTTAGATTCCATATATGTGTTAGCATATGGTATTTGTTTTTCTCTTTCTGACTTACTTCACTCTGTATGACAGATTCTAGGTCCATCCACCTCACTACAAATAATTTAATTTCGTTTCTTTTTATGGCTGAGTAATATTCCATTGTATATATGTTCCACATCTTCCTTATCCATTCATCTGTTGATGGACACTTAGGTTGCTTCCATGTCCTGACTATTGTAAATGGTGTTGCAATGAACATTGTGGTACTTGTCTCTTTTTGAATTATGGTTTTCTGGGTATATGGCCAGTAGTGGGATTGCTAGGTCATATAGTAGTTCTATTTTTTGTTTTTCAAGGAACCTCATACCATTCTCCAGAGGGGCTATATCAATTTACATTCCTACCAACAGTGCAAGAGTGTTATCTTTTCTCCACACCCTCCCCAGCATTTATTGTTTGTGGATATTTTGATGATGGTCATTGTGACCAGTGTGAGGTGATACCTAATTGTGGTTTTGATTTACATTTCTCTAATGATTAGTGATGTTGAACAACCTTTCATGTGTTTGTTGGCAATCTGTATATCTTCTTTGGAGAAATGTCTATTTAGGTCTTCTGCCCATTTTTGGATTGGGTTTGTTTTTTTGATATTGAGCTGCATGAGCTGCTTGTATATTTTGGAGATTAATCCTTTGTCAGTTGTTTCATTTGCAAATGTTTTCTCCCATTCTGAGGGTTGTCTTTTTGTCTTGCTTATAGTTTCCTTTGCTGTGCAAAAGCTTTTGTTTCATTAGGTCCATTTGTTTATTTTTGTTTCTATTTCCATTACTCTAGGAGGTGGGTCGAAAAGGATCTTGCTGTGACTTAGGTCAAAGAGTTTTCTTCCTATGTTTTCCTCTAAGAGTTTTAAAGTAAACAGTCTTACATTTAGGTGTTTAATCAATTTTGAGTTTATTTTTGTGCATAGTGTTAGGAAGCATTCTAATTTCATTCTTTCACATGTAGCTGTGCAGTTTTCCCAGGACCACTTATTGAACAGGCTCTCTTTTCTCCATTGTATATTCTTGCCTCCTTTATCAAAGATAAGGTGACCATAGGTGTGTGGGTTTACCCCTGGGCTTTCTATCCTGTTGATCTATATTTCTGTTTCTGTGTCAGTACCATACTGTCTTGATTATTGTAGCTTTGTAATATAGTCTGAAGTCAGGGAGACTGACTCCTCCAGCTCTGTTTTTCTTCCTCAAGATTGCTTTGGCTATTCAGGGTCTTTTGTGTTTCCATACAAATTGTGAAAATTTTTGTTCTACCTTTGTGAAAAATGCCATTGGTAGTTGGATAAGGACTGCATTGAATCTGTATATTGCTTTGGGTAGTAGAGTCATTTTCACAATGTTGATGCTTCCAATCCAAGAACATGGTATATCTCTCCATCTGTTTATATTATCTTTAATTTTTTCATCAGTGTCTTACAGTTTTCTGCATACAGGTCTTTTGTCTCCTTACATAGGTTTATTCCTAGGTATTTTACTCTTTTTGTTGCAATAGTAAATGGGAATGTTTCCTTAAATTCTCTTTCAGATTTTTTATCACTACTGTACAGGAATGCAACAGGTTTCTGTGCATTTTGTATCCTGCTACTTTACCAAATTCGTTGATTAGCTCTAGCAGTTCTCTGGTAGCTTCTTTAGGATTCTCTATGTATAGTATCATGTCATCTGCAAACAGTGAGAGTTTTACTTCTTCTTTTCCAATTTGGATTCCTTTTATTTATTTTTCTTCTCTGATTGCCATTGCTAAAACTTCCAATACTATGCTGAACAAGGGTGGTGAGAGTGGCCCTCTTGACTTGTCCCTGATCTTAGAAGAAATGGTTTCAGTTTTTCACCATTGAGAATGATGTTGGCTGTGGGTTTGTCATATATAGCCTGTATTATGTTGAGGTAGGTTCCCTCTATGCCCACTTTCTGGATAGTTTTTCGCATAAATGGGTTTTGAATTTTGTCAAAAGCTTTTTCTGCATCTATTGAGATTATCGTATGGTTTTTATCCTTCAATTTGTTAATATGGTGTTTTGCCTTGATTGATTTGTGTATATTGAAGAATCTTTGAATTCCTGGGATAAACTTCACTTGATCATGGTGCATGATCCTTTTAATGCGCTGTTGGATTCTGTCTGCTAGTATTTGGTTGAGGATTTTTGCATCTATGTTAATCAGTGATATTGGTCTGTAGTTTTCTTTTTTGTGACATCTTTGCTTGATTTTGGTATCAGTGTGATGGTGGCCTTGTAGAATGAGTTCGGGAGTGTTCCTCCCTCTGCTATATTTTGGAAAAGTTTGAGAAATATAAGTGTTAGCTATTCTCTAAATTTTTGACAGAATTAGCCTGTTAAGCCATCTGGCCCTGGGCTTTTGTTTGTTGGAAGTTTTTTAATCACAGTTTCAATTTCAGTGCTTGTGACTGGTCTGTTTGTATTTTCTATTTCTTCTTGGTTCAGTCTCAGAAGGTTGTGCTTTTCTAAGAATTTGTCCATTTCTTCCAGATTGTCCATCTTATTGGCATAGTGTTGCTTGTAGTAATCTCTCATGATTCTTTGTACTTCTGCAGTGTCAGATGTTACTTCTTTTTCATTTCTATTTCTGTTGATTTGCATCTTCTCCCTTTTTCTCTTGATGAGTCTGGCTAATGGTTTATCAATTTTGTTTATCTTCTCCAAGAACCAGCTTTTAGTTTTATTAATCTTTGCTCTCATTTCCTTCATTTCTTTTTCATTTATTTCTGATCTGATCTTTATGATTTATTTCCTTCTTCTAACTTTGGAGGGTTTTTTTTGTTCTTCTTTTTCTAATTGCTTTAGGTATAAGATTAGGTTGTTTATTTGAGATTTTTCTTGTTTCTTGATGAAAGATTGTATTGCTATAAACTTCCCTCTTAGAACTGCTTTTGCTGTGTCATAAAGGTTTGGGGTCATCGTGTTTACATCATCATTTGTTTCTAGGTATTTTTTGATTTCCTCTTTGATTTCTTCAGTGATCTCTTGGTTATTTAGTAGCATATTGTTTAGCCTCCATGTATTTATATTTTTTACATTTTTTTCCCTGTAATTGATATCTAGTCTCATAGTATTGTGGTCAGAAAAGATACTTGATATAATTTCAATATTCTTAAATTTACCAAGGCTTGGTTTGTGACCCAAGATATGATCAATCCTGGAGAATGTTTCATGTGCACTTGAGAAGAAAGCACATTCTGTTGTTTTTGGATGGAATGTCCTATAAATATCAATAAAGTCCATTTGGTCTAATTTGTCATATAAAGCTCATGTATACTTATTTATTTTCATTCTTTTTTCTTTATTCTGCTCCCTGGCATTTATTTCCACTATTCTATCTTCCAGGTTGCTTATCCTTACTTCTGCCTCAGTTATTCTGCTATTGATTCCTTCTAAAGTGTTTTTTTTGTTGTTGTTTTTTTTTTTTTTACTGTTGTTTTTGGATGGAATGTCCTATAAATATCAATAAAGTCCATTTGGTCTAATTTGTCATATAAAGCTCATGTATACTTATTTATTTTCATTTTGGATGATCTGTCCATTGGTGAAAGTGGGGTGTTGAAGTCCACTACTGTTATTGTGTTACTGTCGATCCCTTTTATGGCTGTTAGCATTTGCCTTATGTATTGAGGTGCTCCTATGTTGGGTACATATATATTTACAATTGTTATATCTTCTTCTTGGATCGATCCCTTGATCAGTATGTAGTGTCCTTCTTTGTCTCTTGTAATAGTCTTTATTTTAAAGTCTATTTTTTCTGATATGAGTATTGCTACCCCAGCTTTCTTTTGATTTCCATTTACAGGGAATATCTTTTTCCATCCCCTCACTTTCAGTCTGTATGTGTCCCTAGGTCTGAAGTGGGTCTCTTGTAGACAGCATATATACAGGTCTTGTTTTTGCATCCATTCAGCCAGTCTGTGTCTTCTGGTTGGAGCATTTAATCCATTTACATGTAAGGTAATTATCAATATGTATATTCATATTATCATTTTCTTAATTGTTTTGGGTTTGTTTTTGTAGGTCTCTTGTGTTTCTTGCCTAGAGAGGCTCCTTTAGCATTTGTTGTAAAGCTGGTTTGGTTGTGCTGAATTCTTCTAACTTTTGCTTGTCTGTAAAGGTTTTAATTTCTCCATTGAATCTGAATGAGATCCTTGCTGGGTATAGTAATGTTGGTTGTAGTTCTTTCCTTTTCATCACTTTAAATATGTCCTGCCACTCCATTCTTGCTTGCAGAGGTTCTGCTGAAAGGTCAGCTGTTAACCTTATGGGAATTCCCTTGTATGTTATCTGTTGTTTTTCCCTTGCTGCTTTTAATATTTTTTCTTTGTATTTAGTTTTTGGTAGTTTGATTAATATGTGTCTGGGCATGTTACTCCTTGGATTTATCCTGTTTGGGACTCTCTGCACTTCCTGGACTTGATTGACTACTTCCTTTCCCATGTTAGGGAAGTTTTCAACTGTAATCTCTTCAAATATTTTCTCAGTCCCTTTCTTTTTCTCTTCTTCTTCTGGGACCCCTATAATTCAAATATTGGTGTGTTTAATGTTGTCCCAGTGGTCTCTGAGACTGTCCTCAGGTCTTTTCATTCTTTTTTCTTTATTCTGCTCCCTGGCATTTATTTCCACTATTCTATCTTCCAGGTTGCTTATCCTTACTTCTGCCTCAGTTATTCTGCTATTGATTCCTTCTAAAGTGTTTTTTTTGTTGTTGTTTTTTTTTTTTTTTTTAGTACGCAGGCCTCTCACTGTTGTGGCCTCTCCCATTGCGGAGCACAGGCTCCAGATGCGCAGGCTCAGCGGCCATGGCTCATGGGCCCAGCCGCTCTGCGGCATGTGGGATCTTCCCAGACTGGGGCACGAACCCGTGTCCCCTGCATCGGCAGGCGGACTCTCAACCACTGCGCCACCAGGGAAGCCCTTCTAAAGTGTTTTTAATTTCATTTATTGTGTTGCTCATCACTGTTTGTTTGCTCTTTAGTTCTCCTAGGTGCTTGTTAAACGTTTCTTGTATTTTCCCCATTCTATTTCCAAGATTTTGGATCATTTTTACTATCATTACTCTGAATTCTTTTTCAGGTAGACTGCTTACTTCCTCTTCATTTGTTTGGTCTGGTGGGTTTTTACCTTGCTCCTTCATCTGCTGCATGTTTCTCTGTCTTCTTATTTTTTTTAACATACTGTGTTTGGTGTCTCCTTTTTGCAGGCTGCAGGTTCATAGTTCCTGTTATTTTTGGTGTCTGCCCCCCGTGGGTGAGGTTGGTTCAGTGGTTGTTGTGTAGGCTTCCTGGTTGAGGGGACTGGTTCCTGTGTTCTGGTGCGTGGGGCTAGATCTTGCCCTTCTGGTGGGCAGGGCTGCTTCTGGTGGTGTGTTCCGAAGTGTCTGTGAACTTAGTATGACTTTAGGCAGCCTCTCTGCTAATTGGTGGGGTTGTGTTCCTGTCTTGCTAGTTGTTTGGCATGGGGCATCAAGCACTGGCGCTTGCTGGCTGTTGGGTGGAGCCGGATCTTAGGGTCGAGATGGAGATCTCTGCGAGAGCTCTCAACAATTAATATTATGTGGGGCCAGAAGGTCTCTGGTGGTCCAATGTCCTGGACTCGGCTCTCCCACCTCCTCAGCTCAGGCCCAACACCCAGCCAGAGCACCAAGACCCTGCCAGCCGCATGGCTCAGAAGTTAAGGAAGAAAAAAAAAAAGAACAGATAGAACCCCAAAACAAATGGTAAAAGCAAAACTAAACAGACAAAATCACACAAAGAGACATACACACAAACCCTCATAAAAAGAAAACAAGCAAACAAACAAAACAAACAAAAATGAACAGGCAGAACCATAGGACAAATGGTAGAAGTAAACCTAAACATACAAAATCACACAAAGAAGCATACACACACACACATGCACAGAAAGATTAAAAGGAAAAAAATAAAAGGGAGAGAGCAACCAAACCAATAAACAAATCCACCAATGATAACAAGCACTACAAGCTAAACTAAGATAAACATAAAACCAAAAACAAATCAGATGCAGAAAGCAAACCCCAAGTCTACATTTGCTCCCAATGTCCACCACCTCAATTTGGGGAATTTTTGTTGTCTATTCAGGTTCTCCACAGATGCAGGGTTTATTAAGTTGATTGTGGAGATTTAATCCGCTGTTCTTGGAGCTGCACGGAGAAATTTCCCTTTCTCTTCTTTGATCGCACAGCTCCTGGGGTTCAGCTTCGGTTTTGGCCCCGCCTCTGCACGTAGGCCACCCTCAGGCATCTGTTCCCTGCCCAGACAGGAGAGGGTTAAAGCAGCGGCTGATTAGGGCTCTCTTGCTCACTCAGGCCAGGGAGAGGGAGGGGTATGGTAGCCATAATTGGAATGCGGGGCGAGCCTGTGGCTACAGAGGCCAGTGTGACATTGCAACAGCCCGAGACACACTGTGTGTTCTCCTGGGGAAGTTGTCCCTGGATCACAGGACCCTGGCAGTGGCAGGCTGCACAGGTTCCCATGGGGAGTGTGGGTAGTGACCTGTGCTTGCACACAGGATTCTTGGAGGCAGCAGCGGCAGTGTTAGTGGTCCATACCTGCATTTGGGGTTTGAGATGATAGCTGCAGCTTGTGCCCATCTCTGGAGCTCACTTAAGCCAGCTGTGGGCACACAGAGCAGGAAGCCCCTCTCCACGTGCACCCCAAAACAATGGTCTCTTGCCTCTTAGGCAGCTCCAGACTTTTTCCCGGACTCTCTCCCGGCTAGCTGTGGCACACTAGCACCCTTCAGGCTGTCTTCACGCAGCCAACCCCAGTCCTCTCCCTGGGATGTGACCTCCAAAGACTGATCCTCAGCTCCCAGCCCCTCCCACCCCGGCGGGTGAGCAGACAAGCCTCTCGGGCTGGTGAGTGCCAGTTGGCACCGATCCTTTGTGCGGGAATCTCTCCGCTTTGCCCTCCGCACCCCCTGTTGCTGTGCTCTCCTCCGCGGCTCCGAAGCTTTCCCCCTCTGCCACCCGCAGTCTCCGCCCACGAAGGGGCTTCCTAGTGTGTGGAAACTTTTCCTCCTTCACAGCTCCCTCCCAGAGGTACAGGTCCCATCCTTATCCTTTTGTCTCTGTTTTTTTCTTTTTTCTTTTGCCCTACTCAGGTACGTGAGGATTTTCTTGCCTTTTGGGAAGTCTGAGGTCTTCTGCCAGCGTTCAGTAGGTGTTTGGTAGGAGTTGTTCCACATGTATATGTATTTTTGATGTATTTGTGGGGAGGAAGGTGATCTCCATGTCTTACTCCTCCACCATCTTGAAGGTCTCTCCTCCTCTGCTTTTGAAAACAGAATTATGGGAGTCATTTTTGTGAGTTTTACTATTGAAGGATTGCAGTTTTCCTTTGAAGAAGAATTAATCCCTATTTAAAATAAAGGAATGAGTAGCATTTATATATTTAGATCTTAATGTCAGAAAATGGAATCCTCAAGTGTGCAAAATTTTATGAAGATTCCGATCAAACTGGAAGACTTAATTAAAACTATGTTTTGTATCTTTTCAAGTTGTTGTGTCTCCCCCACATTGAAAAGAGGAAAATATCATACTATTCTTTTAATCATGAGTTGGTAAACATGATTACCAATATTCACTTACTTATTATCTACTGAGCACCTATCTTATGCCAGACACGATCCCTTTCCTAAGGAGTTCACAGCCCGATAGAAGAGATAAGATATATTCATATATAACCTTATTGCATGGTAAAAGGTGATGGTCCATCCACGAATTATAGGTAAATTATTCTGGAGCTTGAGGCAGGATTATCATCTCAGTCTCATTCACTGGAGGAGCCTGGGTTTGGACATGTGAGGAAGGAAGAGGGACGTGAGAAAGCTTTACATGACAGATTTTAATTGAGGTGGTCCTCCAAGGATGTCTAGGAATTGGCCACGCAGGGAAGTAGGATACTGGACATTTCAAAAAGAAGGTAGTGGCACATGTAAAGGCACAGGGGCAGAGAAGGGACTTATGGGGAGCACTAACAGTAGCTGGTAGACATTCAGATTTACTAGGTGGTTAGACTGGATCGTAACTACTAGTAAAAGGAAGTAGGAGAGAAGTCAAAGGCAGACCAATCAGTGCTGCTATTTGCAAATTTGGTTAATCCTCAGTTGTAAGAAATTTCGACTGACGTGGCCTGGGGTACAACCTTTGAATCTATAGCTATAATAATCCACAGGTGATCTGATACGCAACCAAGTTGGGAGCCACCAGCTACTTTCAATTTCCTCTCATTCAATATGTCTCTTCCTTTCATACCCACCCCCACTGCCCACCTCAGGTCCTCATTGTTTCTCACCTGGATGACTGTAATAGCCTCCTGCCTCACTTTCTCATTACTGCTAGAATCATATTCCTAAATTGTATGTATATTCCTCACCACCCTACTTCAACACCGCTGATGGCTCCATATTGCCTATTAAACAAAGGACATGGTATGTACTTGGTTAGACAAAAGCAGACCCATAATCTACCTTTTATCTGCTTCCAACACAAATGTGCACACACACATACACACACACACACACACATACACCCTCCCAACATTTCCTAAAGCCCATTCAGCCTCTGTTGCAATGTCCTGTGCTCCCCTTCTCTCCCAGCAGAAATACTAATGACATTTATCATTTTGTTCCAGGGAATCTATTCTAAAGGAAGAGTCTAAAATATTAAACTGTCTCTCTTTAGCCCTATCTCTGTCACTTCCCACAGCACTCTCTAGCACCAGCTGTAAGGAACTACTGGCAATTCTCATTGTCTTTTGTTAACAGTCTCCCTCTACTTAACGGCTTCCGGCTGGCTGATTCCCCCCCTTGCTTTTCACTTCTCTGTATTTCATCCTTAAAGAACAGTTCCAATGCCCCTCCCCTGACGAGTCTTCTCCATTCTGCTAAGCAGTTAGCTCTTCCCCAGACTGCATAGCAGCTTGACTGTGTCTCCACTATCACACTCATCCCATTGCATTGCAGTGATTTACTGATGAGTCCATTGTTCTCTGAACCACAAGGGCCCAGAGAACTAGTAGCATTTCTTATCTAGCTGGGTAGGCTTTATCATAGGCCTTTCTACGTTTGTGAATAAATCAATAAATGGTTCAACTCAGAAGTAATAAAGTCTTAAACTAGGGGTGTTTTGGAGGCTGTTGCATAGGCTCATTGCCTGTTAAACGTGAATGATAAAGCTATGAAGGGTGTCAAATACAAGGTCAAGCCTAGGTGATGGTGAGGATGATCTTGCAAAAGAAATCAGAAAACACGGGTTAGGATGAGTAAGAAAGTAAAAGATAAATGTTAAAAATTTCAGGCTGGGGCTTGAAGAAGACAAGGAGAAAGAGAGTTCAGGGTTCCAGGCATAGACACAATAGACATGCATGTCAGCCCATGCATACCTCTCTGTGAGCTGGGGAATCTGAGCCCCTCCATGTTCTGCTTGGGATCCTCTGTCTTCTGGCTTTCATGCTTGGGATTCAGTGTGGGTTGCTATTAGTCATTATATGACTACATGAGAATCAATAGATGTGTAACCAGTCTATTGAAAGGACTGAACATACTGAGTACAAACAGGAAGCAGCTGTATCTTCCTCTTACCACTGCCTTTCAACATGTCAGATTCCCTTCTCCCATACCTGAATGACATTTTAGGCAGCTTCATTACTTTCTAGTCATTTTCAATAACAACAACAACAAAAATTAGTCCCATTTCAGTAATTATGACACACTTCCAGATGGTAAAAGGTTCTCTTAAATTTGAAACTTGAGGCCTTTCTCACCTTCTGAGATGGCCCACACTCTGTCTGTGGAGTGTGTTTCTCTCTAAATAAATCCACTTCTTACCTATCACTTTGTCTCTCACTGAATTCTTTCTGTGATGAGACGTCAAGAACCTGAGCTTCATTAAGTCCTGAAACCAGAGACTGAAACCCCCACCAGGTGGGAGAGGTTAACTGTGTGCTACCCACAGGCACATAGACCCCAGATCAGTTGGAACCAGAAGGCTGATGATGCTGACTCCTGCTTACCTCCCCACCAGCCAATCAGAAGAATGTCCACCAGCTGATCATGCCCTCCTCTTTGTACGATTATTATGAAACTCCTCACTACCCCCTCCAGGTTGGGACACAGAGTTTTGAGGGCATGAGCCCACTATGGCCCCCATTGCCTGGCAAAGCAATAAAGCTATGCTTTTCTACTTCACCCCCCAAAAAAAGAAAAAAAAATTGAAACTTTAATCTCACATCTCATTCAAAGCTTCTCTTCCCCCCGCAGCACGGTTCAGGCCCAACCTGAGTCCAGGATCCTGTAGCAGAAAAGCTGGGCATTGTCTATTCCTCTCTCCCTCTCTCTCCTCCACCAGCTACTCTGGCTTTTCTAGAGGCAGGACAAGGAGAAGGAGTGTCCAGAGAAAGGGACAAAATATTGTTACTTAGGCAATGATGCTTATAGTTCTATACTGGCTGTTCCTGATACTTTACATGCCATCTGTGTATTCACATGTTAGCTTTTCTGCGGGGGCCATTTGTGGGTACATCATAGCCCCCTATTTAGTAGATGTGGGCATGCCCCACCTAACTTCTTATGACACACACACACACACACACACACACACACACACCAGGGTCTCATCAAAGCAGTTAGAGCCCAGTTACATTGAGAACTTGTTCTATGGAAAATACATATTTGTGTGACACCAGCTGATGGGAGCAGAGACCTGCCTTAATGCTGCCACTTCTCCCTGCACAGGTGACTCCATAAGCCCCACAAAATCTTGATGAACCCATCACTCAATAATGAATAGCTTTCTTTGTCTCTGGGAGATCAGCCTTGTTATAACAGGAATGAAAAGAGAGAGAGAAGAGAAACGGTCAGTGCGCAGTTTTTAGTTTTTTATTTTTTAACATCTTTATTGGACTATAATTGCTTTACAACGGTGTGTTCCTTTCTGCTTTATAACAAAGTGAATCTGCTATATGTATACATATATCCCCATATCTCTTCCCTCTTGTGTCTCCCTCCCACCCTCCTTATCCCACCCCTCTAGGTGGTCACAAAGCACTGAGCTGATCTCCCTGTGCTATGCGGCTGCTTCCCACTATCTATCTAGAGTCTGTCATACAGAGTCAAGTAAGTCAGAAAGAGGAAAAAAAATACTGTATGCTAACACATATATATGGAATCTTTAAAAAAAAAAAAGTTATGAAGAACCTAGGGGCAGGTTAGGAATAAAGACGCAGACATAGAGAATGGACTTGAGGACACGGGGAGGGGGAAGGGTAAACTGGGACGAAGTGAGAGAGTGCTCAGTTTTTAAATTTTAAAGTAGATTTGCGAAACTGATAGCAGAGAGCAAAGTGTGAACACTGAAGTTTTTCCTTGCAAGAACCAGGTTATTTTGCAAGAAAGATTTTTTTTTAATTCGAAAGCATGGTTTGGGGAATTGGGTAAGAAATAAAAAGGCAAAGCACTGAAAGAACTTGGGACATAAACTTTATGCCATAAACACTAATTGGAAAGACCAAAAGAGAGCCAGGTTACTGCACTCCAGAGGATATAAAGATTCACGGGGCTGGAAGAGGAAAGACAATAATGAAAGAGGATGTGACTAGGGGAAGAAGTCCCTGAGGCCCAAGACGGGGGCCTGAGCCTGAAGGAAAAACAAAATGCACCCGAAACTGCCCAGCCTTTGCCAGAGCAACAGGTACATGTTACGAGCATCAGAGAGGCATAGAAAACCCTCTCATTGTCCCATGTCCATTCTAAGAGCATCCAACGGACCAGTACACGTCATTGATGCTAAGAAATTCCATCGGCTTTTCTTTTTATTACCATCCAGGAATTTACTATTCACTGCAGTCTACTTATCACCTGGTGATCATGCCTATCTGTTTCAGCCCTATCTGAATCATCCTTTATGGACAATCTACTTCCTCCTACTGACTCTCTGGAAGCTCAGGACACTTGAAAGTCTCCAAAAGAGTGCGCTGGAGTCTTAGTGTGGTGGTATCACAGTAGAAGGAGAGGCCACCAGCTCCCAGCTTCTGTACATGGGTTATGTTGAGTGATTACTCCCACCCAATGCCCCTAGCAGCCCCCATGCCAAAACACCACAGTTATCATTGTTTCAAACATACCAAGGTTTACCTAGGAGAAAAGCATAACAACAACAATAAAACCTGACAATCTGAAAAAAGCAGAATACAGCAAAGTAAGTTTCCATCTTACTACAAGTTATCACACCAGCTATTCTAACTACTTTCTCAACTAGAATATGTGGGGGAAATGGGCTTTCCTGGATAGCAGGGCTTCAAACCACTTTCTCCCATAGTCTCATATATTAAGAGCAATATAACAAGAATATTTTATTCTTTTCTAAAAACTCTACGTTATGTCAAATAAGTTTCTTATTAAAAGAAAACAGAGAGGAAGGAACATATGCAGAGGTGGTATGGCTATGAGGAATTCTAAAGTCAAATCAACACAGGCATTTAAAGACACTCTATACTGAATTCAATAATACTCAGTTTTCAAAATTAAATACCTAAAATTTATCGGGTCGTAAAAAATGTTCGTGGTGCATTCCACACTTCTCTAGATATTCACAAGCAAATATTTATTTCAACTTCTTAGAAATTTTTTCAGTGTCTTTTGAAATGTATTTGTATTGACTATTTCAGAACATATCAATGTTGACCTCAACAATTACAAGTCATGACTCCTTCCTTCCATTGCTTTCCATATCAGTAGGCTAAAGCATAATGGAAAACCTTCAATATTCAGCGAATCTCTTACAGTCCTTGGATGAGTGACTACAGTTTATATATTCTGTTCATGCCTGTAGTTGCAAAGTACCTTTGTAGGCTACAGGATGAGCTATTACTCAACAAGAAATTGTTTTCTGTTTTTTCAACATTTTAACAAACATTTACTAAGAACCTACTTTGGTGTACTAGGAGCTGAAGACACAAAGATAAATGAGAAACAAGCCTTGCCTTTAGGGAGTTCATAATCTCTTTTATTTAGTGTATTTATATGGTGTTCTTTTTTTCTATTCAATTTATCTGGATAAATGGGGTGTGCCTGTTAAACTTTGTTTTCGTACTTGTGTTGCTGTGTTTGAGGGGAAATCTGATTCTCCTTCCCTCTCTTGGTAGCTGTCCACATGAATGTCAGAAGTCTATTTCTTTTTCTGGTCCTCTCCCTCCTTCCACCTTAAACTTCCTTATATTTCTTCTCCCTTCCTTAGTGAGTTAAGTGACAGTATACTTTATTTTATATTTGTTAGATTTGTTAGATTTTTGTGTTCCCTGATCTCAAATCTTAATTTTTACACTTAAAATGTCTCTTTACTGCTTAGGTAGGCTATATTTCTCCCTATATATGTCAGTAGAACTCAACAGAAAAACAAGTTCTTTACCTTCTGAGCTGACAACCTTGAGGTTCTTTTCATATTTAGATGCTTCAATTATATCCCAAAACAGTTCCTCATGAAATATAATGATAATAATAAAAACCCATAAATAATAGAAGGTGATTACATTCATTTCTCATTTCTACTCATTGTCTGATAGCAAGTGTCTCACTCTATGATTTTTATTAGACTTGACCTCATTTCTTTTATGTTCTTAGTATGTGGGCCAAAATAAAGCTATTTAATTTGAGAGCAATAAGAAATGCCCTTAAAAGAAATCAGAAAATGAACAGATTATGAGCAAGAAAAAAAATTCTGTCACACCTAGAAAATAACATATGAACAAACCTGGCTCAATCATCATTTTACTTTATTTCATGCCCTTATATAATCAACTCCCCCATGCAAAGCAAGATCGTTTACATGTATATTAAGTAAACAATATTTTGTGAAACTCCAACATTCTAAAGTCAGATTATTCACCTTATTTATTCTTATTTGGGGACCCTTTTACTATTAAGACTTACCCTTAATCTTAGCTCAAAGTACTGAGTGAATATATTATCAACTGTTTTCTCCTGAAAACTTTGCCTCCGCCAGTCCGCTTTATGAACTCCTGGCCACGGCTGTAGACTGCTGCAGCTCCCTGTCTCTCTACCACTGCACAGCTCCCTGTCTCTCTAACACTGCACAACAAACATGTCTGAGTTCTCTCTGTAGGGACCTTGGATCCTTTGTTCTGACGGCTGCCTTCTCTCTATGTTGTGTGATGGGAGAAGTTTTAAATCTCTTTGGTCACATGTCTGCATTTGGCGTTTAAACTGAAAACGGATTGCACCACTGCACTGCTGCCTACAGCATCTGTGTAGCTCCAGTGTTCCCTGCCCTCTCCTTACCCCCACAGCAGTCCTTACTGGCTTCATGCTCCACTCACACCGTGGGACTAAAGTAACTCAACTTGGTCAAAATGTTTGGGATATGTACTCTATGCTGCACAATCTGATCGGAGTTTAGAGATAAAAAATGAAAAGACATGTTAGGGGCAGGTGGAGATTTCAACCGATTTCAAGTAAAGGGAATAGCATTTTACAAAAGGAAAAGCAAGGAGGTAACCAGCAGAGTCTCTTCCAAAAATTGCATGGAACAAATGTTACAGATAAACAAAGAGCCTCAGAGAAGCTTAAGATAAAAGAGGCTTAAAAGCTCTTGTAAAAGTCTTAAGATGACAGAACTAGTATCAGATTTAGAATTAATACTCAGGTCTGACTCCAGAGCCCATGCTCTCCACATTATTGACCCAAACAGAATGCAATTCACTGTCCATATTACACATATGTCACATATGTAGCAACATGAGATACCTTCTTAATTCCTAATTCCTTGTCGGTATTGTGCTTCCCATAATATGGTCAACCTAATTTAAACTGGCTTCCTTCTCTACTGCTCTATTGAAACAGCTCTTGTGAAGGTCACAAACTGTCCCATGTTGACCAATTCGCCTCTTTTCTCATCTCACTCAATGTCCATGCAGCTTTCATCTGCTTGAAACAATTTCTCCTCTTGGCTCCTATGACCCTTCCTACCCCTGGTTTTCCTTTGACCTCAGTTGTGGCTCTTTTTCTGTCTCCCTTGCTAGCTTCCCCTTCAACACCTCTAATGCAGGAGTGTACAGGCATGGCTGGGAGTCTTTCTACTCCCTATCTACCTTCTTTTCCAGAGGGAGCTCCTTCCAACACCATGATTTTAAAAATCTCCAACCCTGAATGCCAAAATGACAGAGAAGTGGCTTAAAGAGTAGACTCTGGAGGCAGACTTCCTGGATGGTAATCCTAGCTCCACTGACTAAACTAAACTGGATGATCTTGGGTTAGTTGCTTAACCTCTCTGTGCCTCAGTACTCTCATTTGAAAATGGATATGAGAATAGTAGCTATTTTTATATACAACTATCTTCCTAATAATTCCACTTGGATATCAAATTTAACACATCAAAAGTGAATTCTATATTCCCCAGCCCCTCACAAACCTTTCCTCCTCATGTCAATAAATGTCAATAAACCATACACTCAGGTGTTCACGTCAAAAAATCTAAAAACATCCTTGATTCTTTCCCTTTACTGACCCCCAATACCAGCAAGTCTTATCCTCTACCTCCCCAATATTTTAATTTCTCCTTTCTTCTTCTTCATCGTCTCTTTCACCCTCATCAAATCTACTAACATTAGTAGCCTCCTAAATGACGTCATATTCACTCCTTCCACCCTACAATCTGTCTTCTGCATAGGAGTAAGAAAGGTCTTTCTTCAAAGGTATAGCAGCGCCTCACTCTTCTGCTTAAGAGCGTGCAGTGGCTTTCCACAGAGGTTAAAAAATCCAGCCTCCACACCATGACCTAGCAAGCCCGTGTAAGTAGCTCCTTCGTCTCCATCCTCATCTGTGCCGCCCTCCCTGACCTACCACAGGCCACCCCTCCTGCTTATCACATCCTTTCTCTGTTCCCTAAACTTGCCATCTTGTACTTTTCAAGGACTTTGAGCTTTGGTGGGATGTCCTTCCACTGGCAGAGATATTTTACCTCTGGATCTCTACTACTCATCAGACCGCCTGGAACATAGTGTGTGTTCTATAAATATCAATAGCTTTTTGATTGATTGATGGCCCCTTAAAGTCTACAAGTCAAAATTTTGTTCATTTAATTTGTATTTTAAATGCTTTAGGGGAATTTTCTATATAAAGAAACCAGAAGTAAAATATTATTAAATGTGCAAAATAATTCCTAAGTTACAACTTTAAAATTGGGATCTTGCAGTTATAAGTGTGTGTTATACGAGTGTGTGTGTGTGTGTGTGTGTGTGTGTGTATACGTATACATGATCTGAGGATTTTTTTGCAAAGTAGGTGGCTCACTGAATACATAAAATTTGTTATATTCTGAGGTAACTATGTCTAGTATAAAGTTAGGCCCAGGATGTTAAATATAATTACTGTTTTTTCAAAACTAAGCACAATATGAAAGGACAAGAGCAGGACCAGACCTCAAGGGTACAGGGCAACGCCTCCTTGTGGCATTAACATTCCTAGCACACGCCTGTCAACATTCCCAGCAGCAAGCTACAGAAACCAGGCAAATATTTACACAGAATTTTTTAAAGCCACAAGCTTCTTCCTATAAAGAATTCTAAAAGTAAATCTTTTAAAAATAAATGCTTTAGGTGTATTTTTTCTGAATTTTCCTGAATTAAAGTAACATGAAAGTAACTTTCCTAAAAGCATAGATCTGATGAATTTATTTGCAGCCATGACCTTTTTTTTTCTTTTTCTGCCCTCACCTGGTAAATGCACTCCCAGAGGTTGACAAGTATCTAAAGATCCATAAAACTTGAATTTAAAAGTATAATAAATCATTTGTCACTGACATTTTTAAGATTTGGCCTTATTGAGTTTTAACTGATATGTTTTGCAGGTAGTCCTGCTGTTATATGGAAGCAATATAAGTTTAATATTTAGTTACTGCAACCTAAAGACACTGTCTTACTAAGGTATGAAAACCTTAAGAGGAAATTTTGTCCCTAAAGTAATTAAGGCAAGACTTTGAGACACAAAATCCAGCAAAATGTCCAATTAAAGTTAATCACAATTAATTCTTTGAAAGCTCAAAATTTATTGGTGACATCTTCACACTTCCACTTTATGGTCAAGTGTCAGTTGTTTGTATTCAGAGTTGCCATTCCATTTAACAGAACTAAAATCTCCCTAAAGAAAAGTTCCAGACATACCAGTTCTCTTAAAGTTGGATATTATACACCTTAATTATTTTCAAACAATATAAAAATTAAAAATCCACCACTCACACATTTAAAACTCCTGCAGTTTTACTTAACTTCATTATATCAGATGGAGAAAATATATCTTGTTGAAAAACATTTCTGACAGGACAGTGTCAATATTCAGAAACTTAAACATGGACGATAAGTGAAATCGTAATGAAGAAACATATTGTGCATAGAAAAATATCTGAAGGCAAAAATATGATCTTTATAGAGATCGTCAACTGCCATAACCCTAACTAATCACTGCACCTCATCCATCATGTTCAGAGGCAGGTAAAGTAATAGATTCCTAAGTAAAGCTCGGACATGATTCTACCACTTACAGTGTAAAATGGCCACTTAATGTATTTTTGTAAAGCGTGCTTATGTTGCTCTCTCTTGGTGAAAAAGTAGTACTGTTCAAATTGATTGCCACCGATTTTTAAAAACTTTGTTTAAAGGTTTTCTTGTTAAGAGAAACAGTCTGTTTCAAAACAGCATTTTCAGTGCCATTTGCACAAATTGAAGTGCTAATTGCTAACCTTAGAACAGCTAGAACTGCTTTAAATAATTCCAGTTTCTAAATTGACATGAATTAGAAGCCAGTTGGAGCACACACTTAAAC
Organism: Neophocaena asiaeorientalis asiaeorientalis; assembly: GCF_003031525.2. Lineage (NCBI taxonomy): Eukaryota > Metazoa > Chordata > Mammalia > Artiodactyla > Phocoenidae > Neophocaena > Neophocaena asiaeorientalis. The sequence goes on from NW_020185328.1 coordinate 15,880,790, forward strand.
GTTTTCATTTATGGCCTGCCAGGAAATTTCATTTTGTAATAAACAAAGTACCAAAGAAAATGAACAGGAGGGTACTAACTACTTAAGAAATTCAGCTTTGAGAACCTGATTTACTGAAAAGTAAAAGTCTTTGCAGTTTCCTAAGTGCTCTATCCATTTACATATTTGCAGAAACAAATTATGAACCATTTGAAAAGAAAACTTACTGTATAAACATAAGTAGTAGCAAAAGTCCAAATGATTAATAAAAAAAAAAAAACTTGTGTGATTACCAATTTTAAAATCAGAGCCAGTGGTTTGCTGGAGCCAACCCTTACCAACTTGCAAAAGCTGACTCTGAAAATAATGTCCCAACTCCATGTTCACTGACATAATTTTGATATTAGAAATCTGTCATGTGGGAGTATTAACACTACAGAAATTGGCAAACACTGTAAATCAGCGTTTTGTTTTTCTGTATGTGTGTGTATTTACCAGCACACCACCAGAAATGTCAAAAAACATGCCAAAAAGGTCTTTCCCACTGGTTAACGACAATTGATCTATAATTAACAAATTAACGAAAAACAAAATTTTTCCTAATTACGATGAATATAAACACTGAATAAAGAACCAGGGGAAGCCATTACCTACTAAACATTGTATAAATGAAAATACAACTAAACTGAGTGTAGAATCTTGGAATAAACAGGCATCTTTTCTTTTCTCTTTAATTCACTTATAATTCAAGCAACATATAGCATTTTATTGTCAGAATAGAAACTTCACAATTACCATTTCCTCTCCTCCAAATCAAGAGTCTTTTCAGAGAGTCACTCCAGTCATACTTTAACCAGTTCTCTGCATTAGTCAAATAGACCTGACTAACCTTTGGGAAATTTAGCTTACCAAAATACCACACTCAACCAACAAAGTGAAAGAACGTTTTGTATGCTTTTGTATTTTAAATACGAGACTGAATAAAGTGGATGTTCTATCACGTGAACGAAGACATGAAAGATGTAAGCAAAAGTTTCTTTGACAAAGACTTGAAAATGGTATTCCGTAAGCCAAGCCCCTCTTGTGCTCACTGGGTCATCTTTGGAAGGCAAGACTCAGGGACTTCAGAGTTTTCCTTTCCCTTGGAAGACTCACCCATAAGTTTAGAGAAATAACCTCAGGAAACAAGTGTTATGTTGTTTAAAACCTTAGAGCAGGACTTTCTATCTACAAGGTACGAAAACTTGACTTCTGAAGTATCATAGTCTTCTGCAGCTCACAGATGTCAAAGGCAATGCAAGGAACTCACAGCGCATGGTCTGGTAGCTTGCATCTGCATTAAGTACAGCTCACTGTGCAGGGAGGATTATCAAATAGAGGTTTGATTATTATTATTTCAGTTCTGCCTCTTCCCACAGGATCTGCTTGAAGATGTTATACCACAAGGTGACTATTTTATTGAAAGTAATATACTATTAATTAATTAATGATTACATATAAATAATGGAAAGAGACTAACTGAGCAATAGTTCAGTTAAGTAGCTTAACAATGTCACTAAGAGTGACAGCAGAGCTGAGCAATGGAAAAACAGTACCAGATACTGAGGGCAGAAACAGTGTCTTTTAAATTAATCTTTCCATGTATTTCCTCCCAATGAAAACCAATAACAGAAGCACATTATAGATGAAAAGATGTTAGAGAATATATAATCATTAAAGCAGCAAGAGTTGTCTCTCTATCATTTAAACCTCAGAATAGAATATCTAGTGATATAAGGTTGTTGCTAGTATTATTGACAAACAGGAAGATCATCATATCAGTAACGTAGAAAGAAAGAATTATCACACTGCAAAGATCAATGGGAATGCAATTTGCACTGTTACAAGTCATTCAGTTGAAGATATGTGAGAATCAAGTTTTAAATACAACATATAATCAGAATCTATTGTGAAACCATATAATAAAAATAACTTTAAAAACTGCATCAAATCAATAAGGTATTTCCTTACTAAAATAAAAACCTGACCTCTGGTACAGCTATTTTGAATGTTATTTAGCATAAGGAATGAAATGCATCTCTCTCATTGATGACTTCAGAAATGCACAAAAAATCTTCATAACCACCCTATCAACACTGTCATTATTCTCCCCATTTTACAGATAAGGAAAATGAGAAACAGAGTATTAAGGCCAGACTCTTAGGAGGTGGTAGGACTGGGATTCAAATCCTGACAGTTTCACTTCTGAGTCCTGCCTCCAAGCAGCTGCATTACACACCTCTCATCATTTGGACTAAAGCTGAAACTGTAGAAAATCCAGGAGTCCTTTCTGAAGAGAAAGTTTAACTGTTTTGTTTTCTTTTTTTACCTCTTCCTATTATGTGCTCCTATTTTTAATCTAAATATTAAGCATCAATTCCGCTTTCTGTTAAGCAAATTACTCATGGTACCTGGATGCCTATAAGGGCAATTCCATCTGGCAACCAGAGCTAAGCCCGCACATTACAGAGGTCCTCCATGTCACCAAGAATAGAACATTTTACAGAGTTCCTTACATATCTCTGTTATTTATCCTTAGTATATTTTATTATAACGATCTATTTAGATGACTTTTTCCTCTGCTGGAATTGCAGCTTATGGAAAGTGAGCATGTTGTCTTATTAATCATTTGTTTCTCTGGTATCTAGCACAGCTCCTGACATACAGCTGATACTTGATACATGTTTGTCAAAATGAAATTACATGTCTCAGCCAACAAAAGCAGGCTTGAAAGGAACAACTTCAGCCTGCATGTTAAACACAAATTTTTTACACTAAATTTTTCACAATAATTTTTTAAAAAGTAGACAATCCCTTGATCTCTTTCCTTCATTCCTCATATAAAATAGGTCCAAAGGTCTGAAGGATTCTTCCTCAGAAATGTCTCTTGAATCTGGATCCACCCACCTAAGTTGAGGCCCTGGTCCTCACTCCAGTCCTAACTAGTTTCCTGCCGCCCAGCTCAGTCTTCCTCCTTCTTCCACCAGGCCAGCGTAGCCAACCCCATAAGTTGCAGACCCCACCTCCTTACTACTTGATTTTTTTTTAATGCTCATCGATTCCAGTGTGTAAAGGGTATAATCCAAACTCTTAACTGTAGCATCTAAGGATTTTGCAGTTTGGGCTCAACCTACATCTCTTCATCCACTCCATACCCCAACCCACGCTGAGCCACACGGAGCTTCTCGGCTCTGTGAGTGAGTCGGGCCCTCTCACCTCTGATATTCCCTGTATCTGGAACCCTCTTCTTTTCTTCTGAAATCCTGCTCATATATCAAGACCTAACACCACTGCTGTCTTGTGACACTGTTCCCAGTTCTCCCACGCAGGATGCTCGTGGTTTCTGCTGTTCTCGCACAAAACCCTCATATCTCCATTGTGCCACCTGCCTGCGTTACCGCTACCTAGCAGTGCCTATGTATCTCCCTACCCAGAATGTGAGGTCTGTATACCCCAGAGCTCCGTTCAGCAGTGCTTGGCAGGTAGGAGGCCTAGTGCTGTTTGTGGTGCTGACAGCATACATCAAGCCCTGCTGAGCAAAACCAAGAGCAGCCCATAAAAAGTTTTCACTTATTATGATTTTTCTTTACATCTTGTTTCAGAAAAGGCATGTGCACGGTAATTCTGTGATGTTTATACTTAGCATTTCCTAAGAACAAATACGTAAGTCTGTTCCTTACAGAACACTCTATTTTCCCGTCTATTCAGTGTATTCAGAGATCTTGATGGTTAGAGGAACTTTTGGGGAATTGAACAGACACATTGTTCCCTTGACCAAAACTGACCTGCTTCAAGAGGAGGAACGAGCTAGACAGCAAGGCTGGAAATATGTGATGGGAGGACCCGGAGCATGGCCCAGAGTGCTGTGACGGTTCGGGGAGCTCTCAATCCTAAAATATCACCACAGAATTGTGTTTCTCTGGGATGGTGGAGAAAGGCATCACGTGGAAGTAAAATGACAGCAACGAACATTTATTGGGAGGTATGCACCAGGCTCAGAACCCTGCATAGAATAGTCCAGTTAGTTCCCTTACAACACTATAGGGAATGCCCTATTCTACCATGAAGAAACTGAGGCTCAGAGTCATTGAAACCCAGGTCATCTGGCATCTGAGGCCAGTCTTTCAACCAGCATCTTACTTTACTTAGAATAACAAAATCTACAGATTTTGGTTTTGTTTTGTCTAAAATCCCTGGCTGTGTAAATAACTTTTTTTTTTTTTTTGCGGTACGCGGGCCTCTCACTGTTGTGGCCTCTCCCGTTGCGGAGTACAGGCTCCGGACACGCAGGCTCAGCGGCCATGGCTCACGGACCCAGCCGCTTTGCTGCATGTGGGATCCTCCCGGACTGGGGCACGAACCCGTGTCCCCTGCATCGGCAAGCGGAATCTCAACCACTGCACCACCAGGGAAGCCCTGTGTAAATAACTTTTAACTTACTTGTGATCTTGAGACTGAATTTAGTGGGTATATGTACGGTGTTTTTATAGAATGGGTGAAGATGAGCACGACCTGGTAACAAGTTTCCTTCGTCTCATTCTTACAGATCCTGACATCCTGATGATACCCGACAGACTCAGAATCACGAAGAAGAGTCTTCTGATCGTCGGTGAGATTTTTTTTTATGTACAATGGGGAAATGACACTACTTTGCTACAGAGACTAGTGCTTCCTATATAGACAAAGTTGGTTTTTATTTTTAAGAAACGAAGACCCTGTCCCACTCAGGTAGATCATAGCAGAACCAGGATTGGAACACACATCATCTGCTTCCTATTCCATTGGATGTTCTATTACATAAGAAAAGTAAAAAAGATAGTAGATGAGAAATAATAAGCTAAGGAAGGTAATAAAGCAGACTCCAACCTTTATAAAGAACTTCCTTTTATTTTCCCAAAGCCTTGGGATTACTTAGCAAGGTGTTATGGTGCCATGGAGTTCTCTAGAAATCTGTAATCTCCTATTTAATAATTAAGTACCTAGGTCAGATGTGCAAACTGGTGTGGGAATTTCTAGCACGTATAAGAAGCAAGATCGATATTAGAACATTTCAGCTCTAGAAGTGAGCTTCTCCTAGTTTATCAGGATGTACATTCTCAGGAGATTCTAAACCACACAACTTAAGAGAAGTGAAACCATTTGCCTGTTGCTCAGAAAAAAATGGATACTATGTGGACCAAAATGCTGAAAAAAGTATTAATCCAAAAGTGTAGACAATAATGCAGAAGTGGAATCTGCCTTTGCACTTTGTATACATTTATAAGAACTCAATGTTTTAGTTAAAACAACCAAAATAGGCAATGACCATTTAGTATTTTTAAGAGAGAATAATGTGGGAATGCTTCACATGGTAATAAGTGGAACTAGAGGAGATGAAATGCAGAAAATTAGAAATGGTCAGGAAAAAAATTCAAAAACACAAATATAAGTAAGAAGCTAACTTCTGAAGAATGTACTTATTCTTTATTTGCAGTAAATGTTTCATGACAACAAGACTGTTGCTTCAGTTTGGAAGAGTCAGAAACATAACGGGATTAGCTAAAGTTGCTTTTCTTAAAAATAATCCCTTCATTTTCTTCCACAAATGTTGAGTTTTCCTTTGTACATCACATTATGATGTAGAACATTTACTGAACAAATACCAATTTGAGTTTAAATGATATTAGGGTTTGATGATCTACCTATTTTTAGACTAAGGACTATGTGATTTTCTGAATTCACATTTTCATCATTTTAATGAAAATGAGGTAATATGTTGAAATTGTATTTTCTTAGATTGCATTAATGTTTATATACTCTGTATTTTTCACACACACTGTCATATATTTTCCACAAAATCAGATATATTATAACCATGGCAATATATTAACATTTTTACTGCTAACAGCATACTGTATTGCCATTTTAAAAAATAAATTTTATTATGTTTCTTGACCTTTAAAAAGTTATCTTATTCTATCACTAGCAACAGCAGCATCTGTAATAGAACAGAGCTTGGCTAAATTTACATAGTTTTGTTATTATTCTTGAAGGTTTTTGTTACAACAGTGCCAATTTATGTGGTTTATGTCCGCTTGCACCTGTTCTTAGGACAAAATTTGGAATTTGCTTACCTTCACTGTATATTTCTACTTCTATATAAAATATTGAAGGCTGCCTTGCTATAAAGTTATAAAAATGGTGTCATTTCTGTACAAAAGTCTAGACACTACTTTCCAAGCCAAAATTTTAGTATTTTTGATAACTATATAAAATAGTTCAGTTTAGGCCATTATAGTACCATTCAGTGTATAACTCCCTAAATATATTGAATAGCAGTATTTTTCCTATATTTTTAAAGAGGGAGACTAATTTGGCAATATTTCATAAGGACAAATAGAAATGAAAGACGAAACTTCTGAAGGCTCCCAAAGTGTCTAACATACTGCTTAAGGAAAACTTAACCACAGAAAATAAATTGGCTCAGTAGATTTTGTCTCCCACAAATACAACAAATTTTTAATAAATTCCAGCTCTGAAGGAAACTTAACAGCCACAAACAGGCCTTTTTGTTTATATAAGAGTCTTTCAGATGGCCAGCAAGGGCATCTAGATATATTGTCTGTTATACAAAGCTCTTATCATCTGCTGATGGGTGACGTTAGACTCTCATTAAAGACAAACTTTTATCATGTTAGACCCAACACATCATTAATAGTTTTTCATAAGGGTTTGAACCACATTCTGACCACATCTTAAGCATTTTATATTACTTTGCATATCATGATTATGTTTCAAGTATCTAATATAACTCATGTTTACCATTAAGACTACTTATCTGCAGTCATCCTTCTTGGGTCAAGACATTCCTGCTGAAACACTTGTTCAAATATTCCTCTGGAAATGACCAAATTCTCAAGCAACAAGTGCAAGTAAATTCTTGCACTAGATTTGTCAGTGTTCATAATTATACCACAGTTTATATTAAATAAATAAATTAATAAATATCTTGATTCCTTTATTAGTGAATGACTTGGTGTAGTTAGGTGTTTTCCAAACCTTAGTCAATAGAAGACTAGTCCTGGGAGATGCATTTCAATAAGATACCATAGTGAAATTAGTTTAGGAACTAGTGTATGTCCCAGTCCCTCGCTGGGGACTCTCAAAGCATCTTAGAATACTAAAGACTCTTGGTAGGTCCTGAAAGATACATACAAAGATACAAAGATGTATCTTATACATCCAATGTTTTCCACATTTACTTGACTGTGGTGATGGACATTTTCATCACTATATTCTATATGTACATGAATAATCACTAAGAGACTACTCTCTGCAAATTAAAGATCTATTATCTTACTTTCTACAAAAGAGCTAAATGTTAATCTTATTTTAAGGCACTACAAGAAGTTTTCTAACACTTGAGATTATTTCAGAATGATTTATTTATAGTTTTAAAAGATTTTCAATCATTTACTATATGTATATTTATCTTACAAATTATTTGATATAATAGGGAGATACTAAACTACCCACATTGGTCTCATCTTTATCTGTCACTGAAAAAAATTCAAAGTTTAAAGATTTTATAGAATATTTTTACTTTATAAAATAACAAATCTTTAAAAATACATTTAAAAAGTCAATATCCATATCACTTGTTGCTGAGGTATACATGCATTAAAGTTCCTATCATGATAGATTTTTATCCAAAGAGCTTCCTTTCTTTAAAGGAAAAATATTCAATTTCTTTATATACAATCATCTTATAGACAATGGTAATAGTGGCAATAAGACTATGATATGCTACTTATTGAGGTTTAGTATATTTTAATAGTGATAAAATTATAAATTCCTGAAAAAAATGTCATAGCTGAGATGCTGACACATTTCTATTCAGATTAGTAATACTATTGTTATAATAATGCTAGAAAGATATAAAAATGTCATTTCTAAATTTTAGACCAGTCTACCTTCCAGCTAACTAAGAGAGGAATTGACACCAACTCTGTTTACTCAACCTGACTTCAATAGCAGGTAAAGTTATCCCCACAGTTCTACTGCTGACTCTACAGCAGAAGAAAATTACTGTGAAAATATATTTCATCACGCTGAAAGCTTAATTGAGAGCCAGTCTCTTCTACTACTAAAAACAGTGTGTGGGGGGGAGGGGGAGTACAGAAATAACCATTTGATGACATATGTAGCTTTCTTATATTAAACATTTTTTATTATAGTAACATATCTGAGTAATTGAAATAACTTCACCATACAGATATCACATGCTGAAGCATGACAATGCAATACTAATTGCACATTGTGTTGACATTTCAAGCATATTTTCTGTAACAACATTTGCATTCATATACAGGTAGTAAAACACACGGGGATAATTTGAGTCATGATTCATGGTAGCAAATGTATTGCTTTCAAGCTAACCCTCAAACCCAGAATCTTCAGCAAATCTATCAATATTCAATGTAGTAACATGTACATTAGTTATTGTATGAACCAACCAGCTCAGGACCAGGAACTGTCATTGTTAGCCTTTGAAAGAGAAATATCAGCATTATCTGATTATTTTTGTAAGGTAAGACTTCTTACTAATTTAGAAAATATTAGTGTACTGAATGATGACTTTACCAATAGTTTTCAAATTAGCAGGTGGGGATAAAATAAAAACTTTATGTAGCTCTTTTTAGGTAATACAGCCCAGTTAATGCAGAATGTTTCACCTGAATAGTTTTCCTTCAATACCCATAACAAGGCAAAAAAGCACCAAAAAAGGGCAAGAATCTCAAAGTGTGCAATTAGTCTTAATTTAACAATTTTTGGTCGCAAGACTGTTATTTGTGGTCATTATCTTGGTTCATATGGATCCAGACAATTAATGCTTTTTAGACATTGAAAGTTCAACCTTGTTCTTAAAAATCTCAGCAGAAAAACTGAACTTGATCCAATAACACATCTTATAAGTTTTATTGTTGCTGAAGCAAAAATACACCACCATAAACCAATGTTTAAAAGGCAGGATTTCTCTTTTCTTGAATTTGTCCATGCAAAGGTCAAAACTTCAAATGGAACTTAAGTTTAAAAAAGAAGAAGAAAGAAAAAACAGTGTAAGGAGTAAAATTTTGATCATCAAAATACTTTCAAAATTTTAATTTATTGGTAAGTAGCATTAGTGCAAAATATTTAGATAACTAATTCAGTTCTTGAAAGCTTTATTAAATTTCTCAATTTAAAGAGAAAAGAAATTTTCAAAAACCATCAGGTCACAGGAGCACAACTAATTGTACTTACACTTTTTATTGTTTAACCCTTAGAACCAAGTAAACTAAGACTCAAAATGTAAAACAGCATTACAGAACAGAAAAGGAAAGTATTTATTGTCACTCTTCTCAAGGTATTTGGTATTATATTTTCAAGAATATACGTTTAAGAATGAAGCAATGCTTTATAGAAAACTAGAAATAATAGAGTTTATGCAACTATCAATTTTTTGGTACTTTTGAAAATAAATAATGTGGAAGTTTAGATTTAAAGAGAAGTTTTAAATGGAATGACTTTGTCATGCTAAAGAAGAAAGCATTTGGATTAATTTATATTAAAACGTGAAATTTAGAGTTAGGTAACAAAATTCTATAATCATATACTTTCCAAATTAAAAAAAGAATTAGAATGAAATCTTTTTCTTGATGTCTAGAAGCCACTATCATCTAGCTGTGTGTAAATATTAGATGAGAAGAAGATCGGGGTTTTTTGCTTGAGTTTGGTTCATTTTAGTTCTGGGGGGAGGAATTAGTAGAAAAATTTTGTGTATTTAGACCTAATTCAGATATATGAAAAAATTTGTATAGATCTTTGCATCTGATAGAGGTTACCATTGGCATTTCCATATTTGATCCTGTTATAATTTCAGTTTTACACATGCAACATGAAATAAAATTTGTTGCTAATAATCATAATATGAATCACAAATAGTTCCTTCAACAGAATACATAAAGCAAATGGTTAATTATTACAATGCTGGATTATTAGAGTGAAAACTAATCTGCAATCTCATACAATGTTCATAGATGATAATTTAACATTAAAAGGTTACTTCTTGTACAATTCTGCAATCATTCCAAACATATACAGTTCTGGAAAGCATTAGTCACAGAATGAGCAGGGATGTATTTTTTAATAAGAGAATGAAAATATGCTTTCATCACAAGTAAACCAAATTCCCTATCAAAATCTCTTGGTAAGATTGAATAGCTTCTGAGTTTTTCAGATAAAGTTATTTTCTCTCCTAGAAGAGAGAGAGTCAGACCCATACTATCACTTATACTGCTACGTTTTAACTCTATGAATAAAAAATTTATAATAAAAACTAAGGAATATTTTATATCACTAAAATATTTCTACGGCCTCTAAAGACTTCCACGGTTTATTACTGTATCTTCTTTTCTTAGTTTCTCATTAGGGAATAAGCATTAACACAGCCGTAGTCCACAGCATACCAGGTAGTATACATAAATAATGAGCACATGGCTTTTATTCACAACTTCATCATATCAGACTAGATCAGTATAAAGAGGCAAATGTGGGCAATAAAATTCTAGCACTCAAACAATGCCAGACTTAGGTAACTAGAGGAATGAAAATGAAATTTGCTCATCAGTAACTAACTGGGTAGTTTCATACATTTAAATTTACTTTTTTTGTATTTATTTTTCCCCAGGGGGAGACATGTTAGACATTCTTTTTTCGTTTTAAATAAAAATTTCACTTTTATACAACTAAGAAAAGAACTTCCAAAGTACCCACTCTAGCAAATTAAGTCACCGTTGTGATTCAAGCTAATGCAATTGAGTGGCCAACAAACTGGGTTGATATCATATATCAGACACTTGAAATTGTGTCCCATTCATGAACAAAATCATAAATTTCAATGAAAAATGACTAAAACTGCTCCATGAAAAGGCCTACTTGATGATCATTCTTATAATAATTTTGTTAATCTCCCAATTTTTGCATTATTTATTCCAAAAAATTCTAAACATATTTAAGAATTCACAAAATGGCATCATAAACACTCAGAGCTACACTGCAATTTCCTTCATCCTGACATCCTTATCCTCTTTTCCCACAAAGACAATAACAAACTCTTCTTTGGGATGCAATTAGCAAGGAAAAGTATCCACTGGAATACGGATGGGTAGTCATAAAGAATCAAGTAGCCAGCAATAATTTAGGGAAGAACCTATTTTATCCTAATACAGCCTCAGAACATGGCTTCAAAAGCACAATATATCAACTTACAACTTTGGGTTGCCAGTTATCCAGCTTGTGAATTAAAAAGCAGGCCAGTTTGCCCCTCTCAATTCTCCTTCTGCTTTGGGACCATTTCTCCATTTACTGGAAATAGTTTTCAGGATAGTAAAAGGAGGTAAAATACTCATGAATGTTGCAAATAATTACCATCTGTGAGAGAATAAAAATACTGGGAGAAGTTTAAATAAAATTCTAAAAGGTGAATATTGCAACCTCTAAGGATATCCATGGTACTATTTATATTTGTATAGAAAACTGAAAGCTCACTCATTGTTTTTGAAACTGTAAGCAAAAAAAAAGGAAGTAAACTGCTATGAAACTTACACATAATAACTTTGGACAAGAAGAAAACTTCAAACTCTATTTTGATTTTTTTTTTTAAATTCTCAAGGGCACATCGATAACTAATAATATTTAGTAATCAGAATCTCCTATTTGCAATAATTTAGATTATTTTCTATGGTGCAATATGAAACTCTGTATTAGTCTTTGCAATGTAATTTGGTCTCAGCATTGAGAGACTTATAAAATAAGTGTGACACTTCTGTAACACTGAAATAAGTTTAAAATATCAGCTCTTTGAACAGAAGAAATTGTATTTGACCATATGTACTCATCAGAGATATACTTTCCCAAAAAAAGTGAGTGGTAACAGCGGTAAGAGATACCAAAATCATACGGAACAATTTTGTCATTACCACCATTTTCTGTTCCCTTTATGTGACTCCCAATAAAAAGTAAAAATACAAGCTAGTAAGTTTTGTTTATTTTTAACCCACTGGATTGTCTTCCATTTTAGATCATAGTATGACCTTACTAGATCCTTACTGAAAATTTACATTATCACTTTCACAAGTAGCTAAATTTCCACACTGAGGGATAAAAATCTTGGAGAATCTGGTTGGGATTTTTATAGTACTTTACAGTGTGCTATAGTAATGACAAACCTGTTTCATACTTAATCCTATCATCAAGCAACACCAGGCTTCTAATTTTTGTTTTCATTTTAAATAGCCACTATATATGAGAATTAATAAGGTAATTTACTATTAATGCTTTTTCAAGTCAAAAGACATATTACCTAGAAAATAATTTAACACTGTAATGGGATCTTCAAGATCAATTCTGTTTTATATACTCTGCAGCAAAAATAACATTTCTAGTAGGAAGGTATTAATTATAAACCTAGCAAATTCTAGACATTCACATATTTGTGTAAACAATTTTAACATGGTTTATTACATTTCCAGAAAGGTTAAATCTTATATCCAGTTTCCTGCTAATTCTTCCTTCATATATTATAATAAATATATGTTATTTGAGTGCATGTGTGTATATAGTTTCACACACATATATGTCATATATACATAAAACAGCACTTAATGGTCACTGTCTTTGCAATGTTAAGTTGGGAAAAATATGAATCGCTATTATGCATAACCCATGGCGATCTTCCCTCTGTTTCACAAATGGCCATACCGGGATGTAAACAAAACATTGGAGCGAGCCATTCCAGGTGAACTGTATTTCAAGTTGTAGGTTGGTGTTCTCATGAAGAATTGTGTACTTCCTGGTAGTAAATACCTAAAAATGATAGTTAAAAAATTAGACTTTACAAACTAATATTAACGTCTATCACTAAAATATTATGTGGTTAATAATTTGTACATCTTACATGAGAAATGATACTATAACAATGCAACCCACATAAAAAGATTCCCTCTCCTGAGTTGAGGAGGGGAGGCAGGGAGAGGGTCATAAAGCCTTACCCAAAGAGTTGAATATAGATGTAACATGTGATCTTAGTGTCCCAAGACATCCCATAAACAGCCATGAACTCACATGATAGGAGACTGTTTATATGGCTCATGTTAATTTGGAATTCATCATTCACCTCTGTAAATAATGTGTGTAACCAGTCAAATATTTCTTAAAAACATGTGACATGAGAATTTGGCTAACCAATTAAAATAATGTTTCAAGGATGTTGAAACCATTGATAATAATTTAATAAATATATAATTGATGTGTTATGACTATAGGTAATCTAAAAGAAAAAGTTAAAGATTAACATTCATAACTAGATTGTAAATTTTATATTCTTGGACTACTGGGTGCTTGTGATTACAGAAAACCAAAAACAATCATAATTACAGGTTGCATGCAACCGTTTCAGCCAAATATAGTTCAGAATACATAAATTTTCCAGATTTTAGGACACTATAGTATATATTTTATATATAATGTAACATCATCAGGGTCTTGGGGCAGCATCCTGTAAACAAATCATTAATATTTCTGTAGTGAAATGGAGAAATATTCACAATAAATTGGATAAAGACTATTAACAACTTCGTGTCAATTCAGATGTGCCAATAAATGGGTTACTTTTATTTTTATTCGTTTGAGTTTTCAGAGCTTTGGGATTCAGTAATTACAAGTAGGAGTGTGTGCCTGTATAATCTGTTTTCTCTGGAAAACCTCTGATTAGCATTAGGCCAGTCCAATCTATATGTTGAGAGAGAAATGATCAAGGAAATCCACATGAGCAAATGCAAATAAGCATCACTATTAAAAGCGTTAAATCCTGGTAATGATGAGAAGGACATGCTAGAAAGTCAGGACAAAGATATCTATAAAAAATTCCAAGAGCAGAAGTAGCAACAGAAGGAGATTTATAATTAGTCTTGAAAAAAGAAACAAAGGTAGAGCATCAAATCACTTATTTTCTTCACTTGACTTTAGCATCTTCCAGCCACAGTATCATACTTCCAAAGACACGTGAAGAAATTGAAGGCCAAGGATTAGCTACCTATTCTATATGAAATAATGTTGGTAACTACTAACCTCTGTGTCAATGGGAAATTACATTTATAGTTGTGTTATATGAATTTTGTAGAAGAATATGAATTCACTATGATCAAACTGCATATAGCATTCAGATTAAAATGGCAGAATTCTCCATAATATTCATAAATATCATTTGATCATGAATTATCTGATAATATCCCCTTAATCTATTACTTAATATCACAAACTATAAATAATTGCTCAAATCATTAAGTTAATAGAGCAGTTAAATAATATACAACAATATAAATTAAATCGAAATTGCACAATGGGTGATGAATAACGAAACAATTGATTTCTCACATCACAGATTATATAAATTATTTTCTTAATACCACTTAGGTAATTTATATGGATTAATTATTATGTCAAGAGCTAGTGGAGTCATGATGATTGATCTGATATCTTCTGCCAGGAAAAGGCTACCCTTCCTATCTAGGGCAAAGGTGCAAAAGAAACTAAAGTGTTTGATCAAAAACCACTATTCCATATTAGTTGAGAGTTATTCTATCTTCTACTGAAAATACATTCTGATTTCATTGATAATTATTATAGTAAACAGTAACTTTTGCTGACTTTCTTTTGAAGAATTTCCAAGCAGTAGTTACTACTGACATTACGATAACATTCACATAGCCTTCTGAGCTAAAGATCTCCATTTTCACAGATGAAAAAATAAAAGTACAAAGTCCAGAGTTAGAGCTAACTAATACTATTTTCCTTAACACTATTTTGTATTTTAAAAGTGTTTTTGTGTGCCAGGACCATTATAATTGATTTAAAAATATTAGTTATTTATAATGATTCTCTATGATACGTATTATTATCAGCTCCATTTTAAAGATGAAAACACCAGAGTGCACAGGAGTTAAATGCCTTGCCCACAGGCACGTAGCTAGTAAGTGGCAGAGCCAGGATTCAAATCCATTTGGTCTCACTCCAGAACCAGTGCTCCCAGCAGCTATACTATACTGTCATTTCTGTGTGAATCCCAATTTTAAAACTAAAGGATATAATGATTATACTCATTTTTTTCAGAAATATAAAGTATAAAAAACCTAGAAAGTAGAAAAATATTATATATCTGCAAACCTAAACTTTTTAATAGAAGCAGAAAATAAAACTTTTTTAAAGACTTAGAAAGGAAAAGAAATTCAGTGTGAACTAGAAAAAGCATATAAAATCACATTGGAAGAAACATTTTGCTTCCCTAAAGCAAGTGCTGTGGGATATTTTAAAGCATTACAGGGAAACACAATGGATTATTTGCCTTAATATCTCCATTAGTATCTCTTGGGAGATCCCACACTAGCTGAACATCAAAGATTATTTTTGAAATGTTCTTTGCAATGAAGTTAAATAATACAATTTGATATTTTTAGCAGGAAGAATCTCTAGAAAGTGGTTCTATAGACTGTATCTAAAGAGTTTGTGCTAAAGCACCAAAAAATGTGAAGTTTCCAGCTTTATTTTTATTGTAGCTTACTCTCAAAGTACAAAACTAGCTAACTTGTAGCTAACTCATCCCAAGGAGAAACACCTTAGACTTACACATTTTTGTTACATTTATTCCTAAGAATTATTCTTTGATGTTATTGAAAAATGATATTGTATCTAAAATGTCATATATTCTAGCTGTTTGTTATTAATATAGAAAAAATACAATTGATTTTATCCCAACTTTCATTTCATCAAAATTGTTAAATTTACTTAATAATTTATCTGTAGATTTACTTAGATTCTGTGAACACAATCATATCCATTAGTAATGAGTTTTAGTTCTTTCTCTCAAATCCAATGCCTTTTACTTCTTTGGCATGCTTCCTTGAATGAGCTAGGTCCAACACAATGGTAAACAGAAGCGGTAATAACAGTCAATCTTGTCTTGTTTCTCACCTCAGAAGGAAAGCCTTCAACATTTCACCATTAAGTATATGATTGTAGGGTTTTTGTACTTATCCTTTATTAGATTAAGGAATTTCCCTTTGGTTTCTAACTTGCTAAGCATTTTTTAAGCATGAATGTAATATACTGAATTCTAACAAGTGACTTATCCTTTTTTTTTTTTTTTTTTTTTTGAGGTACGCGGGCCTCTCACTGTTGTGGCCTCTCCCGTTGCGGAGCACAGGCTCCGGACACACAGGCTCAGCGGCCATGGCTCACGGGCACAGCCGCTCCACGGCATGTGGGATCTTCCCGGACCGGGGCACGAACCCGTGTCCCCTGCATCGGCAGGCGGACTCTCAACCACTGCGCCACCAGGGAAGCCCATCCATATATTTTTAAATGATTTTTTTATTCTACTAAAATTACATTGATCACTTTTTAATGTTATTGTACAATTAAGCTGATGCAATAAACAAACGTTAGTCATGATACATTATCCTATTTAAGGTTTCTGGGTTTGTTTTGCTAATATTTTATGTAAGATCTTTCCATCTATGTACAGGAGCGAGATTAGACTGTCAATGTCCTGGTCATGTATCAAAGGTATGGTAGCCTCATAAAACAAGTTAGAGAACATTCCTTCCTTTTCTCTCTTCTCTGGGTGGGTTTAATTAGATAGAATTAGATAGTACTTCTCTCTTCTCTGGGTGGGTAGAATTAGATAGAATTAGATAGTAATTTTCTCTTCTCTGGGTGGGTAGAATTAGATAGTAAAGACCTATGAATCTGGACTTATCTTTGTGGAAGGGTTTTTAATTACTGATTCAATTTTTTCAATAATTAAGAGTATATCTTCTTCTCACTTTTGGTAATACGTGTTTTTCAAGGAATTTGTTAA
The DNA here is from genome assembly GCF_003031525.2 of Neophocaena asiaeorientalis asiaeorientalis. Classification (NCBI taxonomy): domain Eukaryota; kingdom Metazoa; phylum Chordata; class Mammalia; order Artiodactyla; family Phocoenidae; genus Neophocaena; species Neophocaena asiaeorientalis. The sequence continues at coordinate 15,897,744 of NW_020185328.1, forward strand.
CAATCTAAATTACCGAATTTATCAGCATGAAATTATTCATATTTCTTATAAAATTTTCAATATTTGTAATATCTGCAGTAACATCTCTATTTCTATTCTTGACGTTAACTATTTTTGTCTTTTACATTTTGATCAGTCTCACCAGTTGTTTATCAATTTTATTAGCCTTTTAAAAAACCCACTTTTGCCATTTTGATCTTCTTTATTCCGTTTGCATCATTATATTAATTTCTGCTCTCATTTTTATTATTTCCTTTTTCTGTATTCTTTGGGTTTACTTTAATATCATTCTGTCATCATTCAGGACGGTTGCTTAGATCATTTAATTTTTGCCTTACCCCTCCCTAATATGTTCATTTAAGCCTATAAGTATTCCTATAATAATGATTTATGTACATACTGTGTTTTTATTTGTAATATTTTTGTTATCATTCAGTTAAAAATATTTTCTTACATTCATTATGATTTCTTCTTTGATTCATGGGTTATTTAAAGTATATTTTTTATCTTTCTAAAGTATGGATTTTCTGGATATTTTGTTATTTTTAATAGCACGTGATGAGAAATAATACTCTGTGTGATTTCAATTTTTCGAACTATGTTTTATTATTCCACTATATAGTTGATTTTTATAACAGATTCAGATATGCTTGGTGTATTGTATTCTGAAGTCACTGAATTCACTATTATATGACAGTTAAATTTGTTAATCATATTGTTAAAATGTTCTTTGTCTCTAATTTTTTGAGAAGTATATATTAAAATCTCCCTCAATGGTTGTAGATTTGTCTATTTTTCCCTGTAATTCTGTCAACTTTTGCTTTGCAAAACATCTGGGACATTGTCACTTGAAGGAATCTATGGTGTTTATCAAGGCCCCAATCTTTGACAGGCCCTGAACTCCTACTTTTTTCCCTTAGGCCCATGAGTCTGTCAAAAGCATTATTCAGTACTAACTAGTACTCACTAACAAGTACCTGGTTTTAACTCTCTGATGTCTTCAAGCAAATGTTTTGGTATTTTGTCCAGCTTTTCTTCTTGTCATCAGAGGGAGGATTTGTCCAAATACCCAGTGCTTGCTCTATTACCAAAGGCAGAAGCCCTAACTCAGTGGTTTTTAAAAAATGTTTTTAGCCACGTAAATGAGCTTATATGGAAGCTCAGTACATGAAAGATAGAAATACAGAGATGCTGAGACTGAAAATTGTCTCTGAAAGTACTACAACTTACACATACTAAAAGTCACATATTCGTCTTTAATTCTAAATGGAACTACGACTGTCTTCAGAAGTGCTAAAATGTACTTCCTGTTTATTCGTGTATCTTTGCAGCTTAAAAACAATATTTTCATACTTTTGGAAAACTACCTATTTTAACTGGACAATATTTATAAAAATCCAGTTTTTAAATGGAACTTAAAATCCACCTCCCATAGATCTTTTTGGTGATGAAGGGAATAGTAGAGGCATACTGAACAATAAAAATTAAACTAAAGGCATCTTCTCAACTATATTAGGATAAGGACAAATGTTGAAATATCCCTATTGGGGGAAAAATTAAATTTATTACCCTTTTGTATGCTCTTACTTGGCTTTTGAAAGCAAAAGTATATAAGTTAAATAATACAATCTCCATGTGGGTTATTTCTGTCACCTCCGGGTTTGTAATTGCTGTCCTTGTTCAGTCCTTTAAAGGTAAAGATTGTTCAAATTAAAAGAATCTTATAGATAATAGCATGTATGAATTTTTAGTCTTTAGCTTTTTCTCTAACCATATAGACAAAAAGAGACTTTCAATTTCAAACTGCATTGTGGCATTACTTTATATAAAACTCACAGGGTCTAGGAAATGTAAACCAGTACCTGGAATTACCCCAATTGGTACCAATGCCTGAGAGTGATCCTCTTGAGTCAGTTGCATATTTGTAAACCACTAGCAGGCACTGTTTACAAAGCTCGACCAGGCGCTGGCAACACTGGAGCTGCAAAGGAGTCACCACCTCCGGGCTTTTACTGAAAATACTCTCCCAAGAGGATCTGTTGGCATGGAAACAGACATGACCTCATGTGGCTGTTAAAAATGGCAACCAACTATATCACTTACCTAGCAACAAACCCATTAAAAAAACGTAGAAATGGCCTCACACATTTGAAGTGACTACAGATGGTTGAGAGGTATAAAGTAAATATACAAATTTGGAAATTAATCTTTACATTAAAAAAAACACAACATAGAATTCATATCTTTAAAGACTTCACTGCTGCTAGCTCTAAGTAACAGGATGGTTTCCCAACACCTCCTAAAAATTGAGTTACTCTACATTAAAGTAACTGTAAAATACTGAGCTAATTTCTCACAAGTTAGGTATTCTAAGAATTTACATTTTCTAGGAAGCTACATTTATTTTTATATTAATAATGATCCCACAAATTAAAAAGTTGCTGCAACTTAATTTGTGATCTCTTAATTGTTATCTCTCAGATACTCTCTGAGAATTTTGGTTAATCCTTTGCTTATGACCACCCCTTTCAAAACACTTTCATATGTAATTATGTCCATGATATTCCTAGAGCACAGGTTCTATACTGTAGATGTAATGTAATCTCCACAAGTCCTGCCCTACTGCAGTTCCAAAGGTAGTGTCTTCCCTCCTTCAGTGCACTCAGCTTAGTGCACAGCAGGCAGTAGTACATACTGTCTTGGTAAATTTAAATGTGTGCATGCATGCATGCATGTGTGTGTGTGTGTACACATATATATGTATTCACAATTCCTAAGCTGATTGTCATGGCCCAAATCAGGAAACATCTTATCACCCTACCACCATCGAGAAAGGGAGAGAGAGACAGAGAGAGAGAGAGACTGACTTATTTCCTTAGTGTAACTGAAACTCCTTTCAAGCCTCAAGGGGAAGGTTTGCTTTAAGACTTGGTAATGGTTCAAGTCTCATTTTACATAAACCAATTCGCTTAACCCGCAGAGAGAGAAAAGACTAGATTTTCAGAAAGAAAAAAATATTAAGGAAAATATTTTTCTGAAGAAATGTACTTCCCAGTGGGAAATTCAAAGATTCCATTTTCAATCTTCTGTGGATATTTGATATCTTTGGAATTTTAAAAAAATGCTTTAGAAACTCAGAAAGGTATTTTTTAGTAGAAAGGCTACTGTTTATTTTTTCAGGAGAAAAGACAGCATGTCATCAGTGAATGACAGATTTTCTTAAAGGGAATAAGATTCAAATAAGTAGATTGAAAGGAATAAATTTTCTTCCATTTTCTAAGATGTTCGGGGCTAAATATAATACTATTTTTATTATTTAAAAAGGATTAAAAGTTACTTTCATTCAAGAAATAGTAATATGTTAGCTAAATTAACTCTAAAAATTTAATTACTAAATATAAGAATAACTAGATATGATATGCACATTTGTGTGTATATAGATATATCTCCAATTTACTTGATGTAATCAAGAAAAACAGGAGAACACCAATTAATAAGGGAATATGTTTATAACTGATAAGTCTTGATCTAGCAAGGCTTACATGACTGGGCCCAGAGAAATCAAAATTTCATACAAACGTAAATACACAAAGAAAACATTCTGACTGTCTGACTCTCAGCTGAGCACTTTTACTTTCTCTCCCCTGGGATTCTGGGTATTTCTGTAAAAGCCTACCTCCATCACCACCCTCACCCCTGAATTTGAATATATTTATATTTTGATACTTTGGAGACATCTGATTAGATTCACTATCAGGTTCCTCACATCACGGTAATTTTTCTTTTGCTGACTTGGAGTACAGACGTAAGAAAAGAACACATAAAATGGAGGAAAGGCAAAGGACCTTCTTCAAATAGCACCTTAATTTGATGTAACACTCTGAGAAATATGTGAGTTATAATATAAGCAGCTTTGGCTTCTCATTCTCTCATTGTTCCTTAAATATTCAAAATAAACATACGAATCAAGGTTCTCTACCTAATTTTGGTGTGTATGTTCACCACCACTGACCAAAGACCACATTCTACTCTATTAATCCATATTTAAGTGTCAACACTCCAGAATCACTCATAAAGAAAAAAGAAAATGACCAGGACTTGCTTTGTTTGGTACTAGGCTAATGGCACCCCCTCTGCACAAAAGAAACCTATTCTTCAACCTGAATGTTTTTGAACCGTGTCCCCTCCCTCCTACCCACTACCTGGCACAGCTGATATGAAATGCCTCTAGAACACGACAGTATCTCAATTTCCAATACTAACACAAAAAGTTTTAAGAAGGTGAAAGGATGGAGAAATAATTTAAAATACCAGTGCCTTTATCAAATAACCCAGGGTCTTATCTGCCTGCTTTCTAAATCTAAATTCCAAGGAAATGGGAGGGCCAAAATCTATGAATTCAAAAAGAAAAATGAAATGGTTAAAAAGTTCTCTCCGGAACTCCCTAATCCTCAGAGAAATATGAAAAGAAATGACTTCAAATGACATTTTTAATAATATAACAATAAGGTACAGAATACTGAATAACCTCCCGGTAACAAAGGGGAATGATTAATGAAATCCAGAGACTTGAAAAGCCTCATATTATCCAGTAATCCAATAATTTTTACCAGCTTTTTCATCAAAATATTTAATAAAGCAGCTATCTAAAAAGTGAAACATTCATTTCTTTCTCCTCTGGTAGAAGCCCAAATGAATGACTGAGTAGCCCAAAGAAGAAAGGAAAGTAAGAGAAAAAAAAAAAAATCTGGACTACACCAACCGGACAATCAGCAACAGAAAGATTAATGAGCTGAAAAGTATGTACAACGCAACATCCAGTTGAAAGTGATATGAGAACAGTAAGAGTCACATCATTTTAAGTAGTCTATATGATACGCATACATTTTCAGGTAGGCATATAATTCAGCCTAGAAGCAGACTGCTGCCTTAGAATATTCCTTACAATTTCTTCTTTCCCTGAGATTGTAAAAGAAAAGCTTTTCTACGACAAACTTCCATAGGAAAATGTCTTTGGCTAAAGGGTCTAAACTAGATTCTTTCCTTTGGGGTTTACATATCAGGAGCTTGAGTGGAAAGAGGGCTTTTCCAAATAATACATTCCTTCTCCCATAGTCCCCCTGCCTCCTCCTCTTTGCTTTACCTGGCAAATTCCTCTTCTTCCTCATTCTGAAAGTCTAAGCTGAAATATTGCTTCCCTTGGCCACCTTTCCTGAGCTCTGTGGCCTGAGTTTGAGTCCCATAGCACCTAGGCTTCCCCTGGCTCAGTAAAACATGGTGGATAATTTTATGCATGAAAATTCCAAAAGCTGTTCCCCTGGAGAGGACACATTCAGAACGTGGAGCATCATTCTGAATAGCACTCCCAGGAGGCTGCATGTGATAAAAACCGGTCACTGAGCATGGGCTTCAGCAGCCTGGAAGAGCAAGAGAGGGGGATGAGGGTGTTTTCTCTTTGATGCATCAGCCAAACCCCTGGGCCAATTCTAGGAAAACCTATGACAAACATCTACAATATTCTTTGACGTTTCTGGACGTGGACAGGGAATGGTTTATTCATTTTGTTTTATTATTGAGATGTTGACAGGCAGATGCAGGAATCAAGGTGGTCCAGAGTTATTTGGAATGTTTTTTCTAAGAGTTTTACACCTAACTGTGAAAGACAGCTACACCTTTTATTAAAATCATTCCTTTAGAAATGAGCTAAGAGTAGATTTTTACCTAGACCGCTAGGCTGTTAGATCAAAGGTTAAAGGAGTATACATTGACTAGATACGATTCAAAGAATAAGCAGAACTAGTCTGGGTCCAAAGTGACAATCAAACACACACAACACTATGTGACTTCACTAAGTTGAAGAAGCCTAGGAATGCCATTTGTAAAGGTACAAAAAAAACCCAAAATCGGATGTAAAACTCATCTCTACAAGCCTCCAAGTTTTTAAAGAAATGGATGGAGAGTGGAGGTCAAATAGGACTCAAAGCTACTCCTGCTCCAGCCGCTCCAGTGCAGTGGGCTGGGGATTGGGCTAATGCTATGGGCTTGCAGTATAGCAAGCTTGGCAACCATGGGCAATGCTGCTTTGAGAGGACTGAATAAAGCATAGAGTTAAGAGCTTGGGCTCTTGACTCAGACAACCTGGGTTTAAATCCAGGCTCACTATGAGAACTTGGGCAAGTTATATACTTTATGCTTCCATTTCCTTATCTATACAATGAAAATAATAATAATAGTTTACTCAAAATATTGTAGTGGTAATTATAAAAATGTTTACTATGAAAAACAGTATCAGGCACTTAGTAATCTTTCAATAAATGTTATTTACATTCTTTATGATTACTAGTAGTAATAGATACCACCAGAGACATCTGGGGGGGAGTGGTGTGCTAGGTACAAGAGAAAAGGATTCTGAATGGAGTCAGAGTAAATTACCAAAATAGTGTCATCAGCACCAATTTCAGTAGCAGACTATCTCAGTGCCTTCCATTTGTGAAGAGTAGCTGAAATCCATGTTCAACATTCCAACCAGTGGATCAAAAAACAGAAAAAAATTCTAATTATGACTTTACACTAAGAGAACTTCTACAGACAGCCATCAACTAAGGGCCATGGAGTACAGTTCAAATGTTTCACTTAAGTCTCTGTAGAAATAATTTATGGCCAAGATTATTCTCAGATTTCATCACAACCCAGAGCACCTTGTGAATTCTCCCTGTTGGTGAATGGTAGCTGAGGAAAATTATGGTGGTGAGAATAAGTCTGCAAATGGTATAAATGATTCAGTACTAGATGACTAGAATATTTAAATGGAAGACATTCAGAGATCATGTCAGACTAGAATAGTCTGTTAAGGTTTTCCCAAAAAAAGGGCATGGTCTGGGTCTTTACATAGGATTTAAATAATGCAGAGGGGATTGGAGAAATGGGGTTGTAGAAGGCAGCCCAATCAGCTACCCATTGACACTAACAGTTTGGAGGCAGAAAAGGACAAATTTTTAAGATATTTGAAAAATAATGAATTTGTTTTTGGGGAGCAAAGTTTAAGTAGGAGAGTAATGAGAGAGAAGACTGGAGAAATAAGAAAGAATCAGCATATTAAAGAGTCTTATATCTCTAGATAAAAAGTCTAGACTTTAATGATAAATGAGGGAAATCATTACAGATTTTAGGAAATGACTCTGACAGTAGGATGGATAAGGGAAACAAAAAACTGGAGGCAAAAATGCCTGGGAATCTATTAATTTCATTTAGCCTTTCTACCAAGAAGGCTCCTCTTCTCTGAAGTCCTACAATAACGTATCTGTCATCTCCTTCATAATCATGACTTTTGCATGTATCTTATTTTGTCTATTAGAGACAGCAGAGTTTTATTGGTTAAGAGCATGAAATCTGGGACCAGGTTGCTTAAGTTCAAATCCCAGTTGCACTAGGTCCTTAGCACCTATCTGTGCCTTGGTTTCCTTATCTATAAAATGGAAATTATCATAAAACCTGCTTCAAAGTGATGTTATGTGGATTAAATTACTTAATACATGTACAGTGCTTAGAACAATGCCTGACACATAGTATAAGTGGTATAGTGTTAGCTATTATCATTTTTAAGTTTCTTCAGGGCAGGATCTATGTCAGATTCAGCTTTGTATCTCCAAAAGTATTTAAATTATCAAATAAATACTCGATAATTGTGAAGAACGGTGAAAAACAACCTACAATTAAATAATTGTTAAGAATAATGAAAAACAATCTAGAGTAGCCACAGTGGGGATGTGACAGAAAAACTAACAAGATTTAGCACATGACTGAATAAAGAAAATGAAGGAGAACAAGGATGTGGATGCCCCTGAGATATCAAACCCATGTGATTGGGAGAATAACAATGGGGTTTTGGGAAGTCCAGAAGGGAAGCCATTTCTGAATAAAAGGGAGGTATGGAACGTTTGGTTTTCGATATCTTGAAGACAAAATGACAGTGAGTCACAACAGCTTTGACAGGACTGAAAGTCTGCAGAGGAGCAGGAGTGTAGCCATGATTTTGGAAGTCTGCTACATAAAGGCAACAGCAGAAGAGCTGTAAGGATACAGATTTCTAACTGAGATTTTTCATTAATTAAGACTACTTTCTCTCCACTGAATTCAACTTTGTTGGGTGGTGTTGTGTTCATATCCATCATCTCATCTACATCAGCTTAAATACTATAATTTATAGTTGAGTACCGAAACTTACATGCAGTTACAAATCCACATTTTAAGAGATTAAAGAAATTCAGCCATTTTATTGGGCTAACTTTATAACTAAATAGTAAATTATTAAAAATGACAATAATAAAAGATAACTTAAAACTTACCCTGAATCACAGAAACAGTTCCACAGTCCTTGTCCATGACTCCAGAGTAAGCGATTAAAAACTCGGTTGAAAATCCGATATAAATTTACTTCCTCAACATCAGGTACCTTCCAGATGCGTGGAAGAACTGTACGGACACTTGTTTTTACTATGTCCAAAACCTAGTGGAAAACCCAAAATATTTCAAAATCTAGGTGTATACGTGTGTGCTTAAAATTCAAAGATGAATATATATAATTCAAAAATGAATACACACACACACATACTCACTCACTCACTCACTAAACGACAGCACAGAATGAAAAGTCCAGAAATAGATCCAGTATTTATGAAACTCTGGTATATGACATAGGTGGCAAGTCTGACTCATTGGAGTAAGAAGAGATTAAATTTAAAAATTAAAGTTAAGTGAAATTTAAATTAAATCGATAAATGGAGAATTTTTAAATAGTAATCTTCATGGAAAAAATAGATAAAGTTGAATCATTCCCTCAATTCACAAAAATCAACTCTAGAGTGATTAAGGTTTTAAGTTTGAAAAATAAGCCATGAAATATCTTAGTGAAAAGTATTAGTGAATATCTTTTAGACCCTGGTTTAGAAAAAGGTTACTTAAGTAGCAAAAAAGTATAGAACATAAAAGATTAATAGGTTTCCCTTATATTAAAATTAAGAACTTCTGGCCATCAAAAGATAGCTTAAAAGAAACAAAGATCAAGTCACAAACTGGGAAAATACATTTAAAACATATACATCTAACAAAAGATTAGTATCAGGAATATATAATGAATGCCTAACCAATTGTTAAATACACACCAACAAATTAACAGAAAAAAAAGGACAAAAATACATGAACAGGAATTTCACAAAAGAGGAAATAAATACGTCTGATAAACATAAAGAATAAAAATTAAGACTTATATAAGACATCATTTTCTATCCATTTAATTGACAAAAATTAAAAGTCTGACAACACCAAGTGCTGAAGAAATATGGATCTACAGCATCTCTTAGACTTGTTGGCAGGAGTACAAATTGAAATAGCTGGGCATTATCTCCCAAAGTTGAAAATGCATATACCCCAAGACCCAGCAAGTTCATTCCTAAGAGAAACTCTCTCACAGGTTAAAAACAAAAGCCATGTACAAGAATGTTCAAACAGCTGTTCACAATTACAGACAACTTGAAATATTCTAACTCTCGATCAATGGGAGAGTGAATAAAAGTCATATACTCATTCCCTTGGACTTTTATACAGCAGTCAAAATGAATGAAATTAAAGGGCACACAACAACCCGGAGCATCTTAATTATCAATGGTTAAGTTTTTAAAAAATACATACCAGTCATTACATACAGTATGAAACTCTTTTAAAAGAAGTAAAGACAATTAAATTTTAAAAATACTTATGAGGAATACACATAGATATAATAAGAATATATAAAGAAAGAAAGCAAGGGACTGGGGAATACTGAATTTAAGAAAATGGCTATCTGAGACATAAGGGCCAGGGGGATGGAAGGTAGTCATTTGATAAGAAAATAGATTATTGCCAAGATACTTGATTTGGGTGTTGGGTTCACAAACGGTACAATAACTTAAAAACACTAACTAAATAAAAGCAGACCACATATGGACCAATAATGAGGAAGTATCATGAAACAGGCCTAGGATTAATCTAATTCTGGGAAACTAAAATCCTAGAGGTTCTGAAAAATTTATAAATCCCAAAAAGCTACTTTGACTAATTCAATGTATTTAATACTTCTGCAATTCAGGTATTTGCAAGGAAACACTTTTTTTTAAAAAGTAAATATGAACAAATACAGTTATCCTAATTTCAGTTCACCAAAGTAGATTTTTCACTTCTTATTTTATCTAATTAAAGGGACTCCTTGTAAAGATGAGAGTGAGAGATGAAAAGAGAAAGACTTTCAAACATACAGACTGAATGAAGATACGATTTTTCTCCATAGGTACAAACGTATAGAAAATTGGGAGCATATAAAAGAAGAATTTAATTTGTTTCTCTTTAAAACAGCCATATTTAAAGAAGTGATATTAGTTTTCTCTGAAAAAGGCAAATTTAGAATAAACATCTGTTTAAAAACTCATTCTACGAGGCCACCATCACCTTGATACCAAAACCAGAAAAGGATGTCACAAAGAAAGAAAACTACAGGCCAATATCACTGATGAACATAGATGCAAAAATCCTCAACAAAATACTAGCAAACAGAATCCAACAGCACATTAAAAGGATCATACACCATGATCAAGTGGGGTTTATTCCAATCTTTCATGTGTTTCAACATCACTAATCATTAGAGAAATGCAAATCAAAGCTACTTTCATGTGTTTCAACATCATTAATCATTAGAGAAATGCAAATCAAAACTACAATGAGATATCATCTCACACCAGTCAGAATGGCCATCATAAAAAAATCTACAAACAATAAATGCTGGAGAGGGTGTGGAGAAAAGGGAACACTCTTGCACTGCTGGTGGGAATGTGAATTGGTACAGCCACTATGGAAAACAGTATGGAGGTTCCTTAAAAATCTACAAATAGAACTACCATATGACCCAGCAATCCCACTAATGGGCATATATCCTGAAAAAAACATAATTCAAAAATAGTCTTGTACCAAAATGTTCATTGCATCTCTATTTACAATAGTCCAGAGATGGAAACAACCTAAGTGTCCATCATCGGATGATCAAAATAACATTTTATTTATAGAAGAATATCAACTACAGCTTCTCACAGTGAATTGTGTAAGCAGCATGATTCCTTCCTTTCCTGCTCCAGCTTCTTTCACTGTGAAGTGGGAACAGTATGTAAACCCTACAGGCGTCAGGAGTGTGTGGGCTGAAGGGCAGGAGAATGAGGAGAGATCATGCAATCTGTAATAAAGTAGCTTGTGAAAAAAATTGTCCTGGAAAAGCTTGTTATTAGATATTGAAAGCTTAATTATGAAAAGGGATTTAAAAATTTTTGATATGAGTTGTTCACAATAATACTGATATAATTTGGACATCAGACATTAATTCATACCTTTTATCTTTTTATGATTTTCAGTTAAGCTAATAGTTTAACCTTTTATATTTTTAATGTAGAAAAGAGGACTCATAATTGATGTGATACGGGAATCAACACTAGCAGTAAATGGCAAATTTTAATCAATTCTCTTCTCAACTTCCCTTCCTCCTTTCTATGTATTAGTGAGTAATAACAGACAGGCCAAAAGTCATAACGCAGGAAGAATTTAAAAAGCAGCAAAGATAACCCATAAATTGGTTTCAAGAATAAATATGAGTTCTACATAATAAATGCAATTAAAATGTTAACAATACTGGAAATTTTAACATTACCTTCATTTCATATTCTATTATTAAATAATTATTCAGCTTTAAAGTGACACAGCATTTGAGATGACGAGTTATTCGTTATTTCCTTCTGAATATGCGCACAGTGAAAACCATAGGATGCGACAGAACCAAAGAGGAGGGCAGCTCACATGAACTGGCTGCCTGCTCCGCGCCAAGCACTGCTCTCCGTACATCACTTAGAGGAGGCTCTCTTGGCCACTACTCTGTATATGCTTTGTTCTTAATTTCGACGGAATTTTAAAGCATGATGGTCTAATATACTAGCCTACACATGGCTAAAAGCAGCAACTTCGGAAAACGGCCCAGGAGTTAGGGATAGGGAATGCAGCTGTGCCACTCCTCATGTTTCCTCCAACATGGAGACGGATAAATCTTCAGACCTCTTGCAACCCAGCAAACAACTCTGCCTGAGGAGTGATCTCCCAGATTGTGAGACCGGCATGGCCTGGGCAACCCAGAAACTTGCTCGTTCTTTGCCAGAGCACCTTCTGGGAAGATACATTCTCCTTTGCTTCCCTTCATCTTTCAATTTCAAGCTCTGGTCCTGGAGAAAGGAGTGGGTTAGACCTGTAATTTGGAGGATACGAGGGCATATAAACCAAGGAAGCAAGAGCCCAAACCCTTCATCTCTCCTCTGAGTCTTCACATAGCCTCTCTCCTCTGCCTGGAACAGTCTTGCCCCAACTGTTCACCTGGTGAACTTCTATGTTTTACCTCAAACATCACTTCTCCAGGGAGACCTTTACCTGCCACTAAACTACTGTATGATCCCTGAATGCCCAACTCTTCCCCTATTAATAATTATCTCACTTTATTTTAATTTCCTGTTTAGTTAATGGAGACTGTTAGCTACATAAAAAGAGGAATTATACCAGTATACCCTGCCATGTCCCCAAGGCTCAAAAGAGGTCTAGCACTTAGTAGGTGTTTGTCTTAGTGAAAATGCTTCTTGCAAGAAAGTGAAACCTATGCAAACAAGGTAAAAATCAGAGCTAACACTTATTGAAGGCTTACAATGGACCAAACACTGTTCTAATCACTTTTACATATAGCAATTCATTTAATCCTCAAAATAAAAACATTGAGATAGATAACACTGGTCTACAACCCCTTTCCAAAAATCTTGAGGCTAGATTTCATAATCATACACATTACTATTTCCACAGGAAAACATGTGAATATTCAAACCAAGAGACAGACAAAAATAACAAATAACTTCCTGTAGGGTCATTGTCTCCAAAGGAGTTCCGGCAGGTTAGGTTTTGCTGCCTAATGGTTATGAAAAATGTTTGGTTCTGAAAACATTTTGGATCTCATTTTATGGATGAGAAAACCCAGGCATAGAGCAGATAAGTAACTTACCCAGGATTGCACAGTTAGGTAATGGATAGCTATGTAGCCAGACCCATGATCTTAACCACTACCTGACAATGCCTCATAATTAATTTGATCTGTCCTGGTGCCAACAGCAAAATCCTAGAAGAGATTGTCTCTTCTTAGATTCAGATTCACCTCTAGTCAAGTAGTACTTGGGAAAATGGGTGGAGTCACTGTGTACAAACAAGGTTGCCCAGGCACCCCCTCCAATAAGGCCATGCAGTCCATCAGGAACCAGTTTGCTTAAAAGGCCACACAGATGGGGAGACAATGCCTGTACCTCTAGCAAAACACTGGCTGAGTAATTTTAGGAAGGCAGAAAACAGGCAAGAAATCAGACTGGGATGAGGAAAATTAGTGTCAGTTCTATCTGCAATGCTATTTGGATTTCTGGGTGTTTTTCAGTTAGAAGTAAATGGATGGGAGATGAATAACTTGTGAAACACAAAAACAAATAGTCAGCAAGGTGCCCTTTGTGTTTACCTGTGGACTCATGTGAGGCTAACTTATAGAATATGTTAGGTAATGGATCCATTTCCTGACATTGTGACTTTTAAAAGCATCCCGATCCAACATCAAGCTCTCCAAGGGAAAAAATAAATGGGATACTCAGTCAATGAAAGCATTAATAAAATGAAAAGATTTATCTTTTCCATATGAAATATAGCATATTTGAAGGCATAAAGTCCACAGACAAATTCATATTTTGCAAGAACATACAGATGCTGAATGACAAACTGCTCCATATGGTTGAACAGTTGGTCCTAAATTAAAATAATGGCATGAGGTGAGGGAGGTTTAGAAATAACATTAAAATCACTACATGCTGTACTAATGATGCATGCAGCAGCCATGACATAGAGTAAAGGCATCTTTGCTGATGGAAAATGAACAGCCCTGTACAGCATCTATGTCAGCCCAAATGAAAAAGAGATGGAAAATAATAACAGCAAAATTCATGCAGAAGCAGCTACAGTAGGTATTTTAAAAATTGCTATTTAGAGAAGAAATACTTGATAAACAAGGGTTTCTTAGAACCCCAAAATAAATGCAAATATTGTACAACCTTATTATCACTACTTGTTTCTCTTCCTTCTCCAATCTTAGCTTATGCCTAGATATCAGAGAATAAGCTTTTCAGAAAATTTGGCATTCTTCACAGCCCACCATTGCTGTGATATTTTCATACTTCAAGTATATTCCTTACAAACTATATAAAGCAACTGCATTCTTAGCAGAAAGCTGAATTATGCTAGTGTGGAGTTACCACAACATGACATTAAGTAAGATCAGCTGATTCCATTTTCACCTGGTGAGGATTCCTTTCAGTAGTTTAGTCCTACATCATTGACCTTTAAATTTTACTCCCATTAAGAAAAATTTGAAATAAGACATGTGGAAGAGTTTGTGTGTGTGGCATTCTAATCTTAAGAGTTTTGCAATATTCAAATGAGAAACTAGCAAAAGCTTCCAATACTAGAGCAGAAAAATTGAGATACATATTTCAACAATGGTTTCTAAATGGAATTAAGAGATTTAAATGAGAGTCTTGTGCATTCCACATCTAGAATTCTGCTTGGGACATGGTCGTCTCTCAATCAATATTGTTGAGTGCGTGTTTTAATGAGCAAATAAATAAATGAATGAATAAACAACTCTCAAAATCCCCAATAGTGCCTAGTGTAGCTCTTGTACAAAATTGGCAACCAATAAATGTTTGTCAAATTAAATTGTATCACACACAACCTTTGTGGTAGTCATGGAGACATGCCATTTGAATCAACCAGCTTCTAAGAGTGCAGTTAGCTGACAGCATCCCCATTCAGGATCCGTTACAACAGTCAAGCCAAGCTTATACTCTCCCCAGGCTGCTCCCAACCAAGGATTGAGCACGGTTGGAATACCAGAGGAGGAATATTTCTGCCCAGTGTGATCCTTCTAACAGGCAATCTGTGTTCTGGGCTCCCCATCAGCCTGACAGGCCTTTCTCAGAACTTCACTAAAGTCTGAAGATCTTCATCCCCAATCCTCCTGCCTTCCATTCACTGGTGTTAGACCAATATTGCAGGTGGAAGGCTCTTCTACCTGCTCAAACTTTCTCTCCCCTTTATCCTTCTTGGGTGTCTTCTCTCATAAATGTCTTTCACTTCTAATTCTGTCTTATGTCTGCTTCCCAGGGAACTGAACTGACATAGCCATCCAATGATTATTGACTACCATCATAATCCAAAGGATAGATCTGATTAATCCACATCTAGATGTTAAATTAGTTAAATTCTTAGCCTTCTAAATGGGTAACTTTTAATAATACCTAATGCTACATTCTAAAGCTGACCCACATTTCTAGGTTTCTTTTTTGTCTTGGATGCAGTTTCTAGCTTTATAAAGCAATAGCACAGGTTTCAAACAGATAGTCAAATGAAGAGCCAACATGTTACAACCCTACAGACAAATTTTTATACTTCATTTATACATATTCTACATAAAATAATTCTACACATGAAGAGTTATTAGTAATAAAATACATCAGAGAAACAGCCTGGCATGAAGATCCTTAGAAGGAAAAAAAAAATCACCTGCATTTTATACCTTCTAAGCCTAGAGCACCTTTGCCACATGACGGCTTACTTCCTCACAAGAACTCTCCAATACTTAATGCTACAAACCTCAGAGAAGTTGTGAGAAGTTACCTGCCCCCGCAAAAAGGGCAGGGGCAGTACTGAACCCAAGTCCATATGACTACAAGTCCAGTTCCTCTTTCCACTACCTATTATTGCCCCTTTAGTTTAATATCAACATATAAAAGCTTTAAAAAAATGTTTCAATTTATTGAAACTAATTATTTATTGAATAATTATTGAATTTATTGAATAATTTATTGAATAAATTTATTGAATTTATTGAATAAATAGCTTCAATTTATTGAAGCTAATTATTATATTGGCTCTCTTGTTGTCAAGAAAAAAAAATATTCCAGTCAGTCAGTCATTCTCTGATCCCACTTTACCTCTGATTTCATCTGAAATAAACAAGGTAGGGAATAATGTATAATATATATATTATTATAAATATATAAGGAAGTCTCATCCATCGCTATATATCCAGGAAATTAGAGTCTGTTTGGGGGGAAGAAAAGCCTTTTAAAGAACAAAATGGTTGATGAAAGAACAGGAAACAGAGTAATCATAACAACTGGAAGAAAAGTTGCTACAGATAAGTTGCATACTGTGTAAATACTGGGCTTCCTCTTCTCATCATAACCTACACCTAGCATCCCTCAGCCACCTTTCCAGACCCTCCATGAACCTGGGCAACTTTGCAAGATAAACTTATTCTTGTTAAGATCTGCCCTTACTCTTCTCTGAGAGTCAAAATTCAAGCTATGAAATAATGCCATTTGCAGCAACATGGATGGACCTAGAGATTGCCATACTGAGTGAAGTAAGTCAGACAGAGAAAGACAAATATTGGGTTGGCCAAAAAGTTCGTTCGGGTTTTTCCGTACAGTGTAATGGAAAAAAACACAAACGGACTTTTTGGCCAACCCAATATCATATGATATCGCTTATATATGGAATCAAAAAAAAAAAAGGTACAAACGAACTTATCTAAAAACAGAAATAGAGGCACAGATGCAGAAAACAAACTTATGGTTACCAGGGTGTGAGGGAAGAGGAGGGATAAATTGGGAGATTGGGATTGACATATACACACTACTATATATAAAAAAGATAACTAATCAGGACGTACTATATAGCCCAGGGAACTCTACTCAATACTCTGTAATGACCTATATGGGAAAAGAATCTAATAGAGTGCATATATGTATAACTGATTCACTTTGCTGTACAGCAGAAACTAACACAACATTGTAAATCAACTATACTCCAATATTTTTTTTTAAATTCAAGCTATGAATTCTTCTGCCCCAAATAGAACTGTCTATTAAATTACCTTGTAGAAGAATGACTGTAACTGCTTGGGTAGCTTTGTGTTGGAGATGGGACATCTTATCACTGATAACAAGCACAAAGGAAATATAGTAGCTTTGATTAATGCCAAAATGGAAGATGCAACAAAGGAGTTCAAAGAAAAAGAAAAAGGTGTTTAAGTTGGAATAAAAAACATGCCCTCTCTCATCAGTGCTCTCATTCCCTTAACATAACAGGGTATGATGAACACAGAGATGCAGATGCACATCTGAGAACTGGAGGGAAGGATTACACAAAGATAACTTACTCCAAATATTCTTAGAGTAAATCAGTATAGCAGAAGTCACTATACTGACACAAGTACTTGCTAGTAAATTTATAAGCAAGTATTTACTTTTACTCGAAATTTATAAACACAGTCGAGCATAACAACCCTAAAACATGAAATAGATTGTTTCTTCTAATTGATAAACATTATTACTATTCATGCACATCATTTGATCACCCCATACAATGTTTTATCAGACCTTCTCATATCACATGTTAAAAAAACATAACAGCATTATCTTAATTTGTTGATGTTCAGATAAATACATAGCACTAGTAAAGAAACAAGGGTAAAGAAAGAAGAAGCTAACTTGCTATTGACAGAATCCACAGAAGAGTCTAGATTTGAATCAACTGAACAAATGTTTATAGAAAGCCTACAGCTGACTACAAAGTAAGACACACCTCCCCTCCTCGCCCCTGGCTTTTAGAAAGGTGGAAAAAATAATACAGAAACCTCTCAAGTCAGATCATAAGTACAACTGAGTATGAAGTACTGTGAGGATTTAGAATAGGGAAAGATAATATCTGGTTATGGGGGAATACAGACAGGCCTCACAGAAATGCCTGTGTCTCCCTGTCATTCTTTCATTTCTAAAAAGATTATGTTCACTTGAAAAAAAACAGAAATATACAAAAACAAAAGGAAACATGACACCAAATATTACCATTTTCCTTCCTCTGGCTCAGTAAGTCTATCCTCCAGAAATAAAATATCTTAATTTTTGAAATTTTTGTAACACTAGATATATATTTTTAAAACAGTAAAAATCAGAGTGGTGATTTAAAGTAGGACAACACATATTACTGTATAACTTGTTTGTTTAATTTACTATCTTGGTAAAAGATGGCATATGAAAAGGAAAAAGGCACTCTCTCTTTGAGATGCCCAAGGCAATGGTGACCTTAATGGACATTCTTGCAAACCCTCTGATAGAATTTCTCAGCAGGAAAATAACTGAGAAGGTTCTCATGTAAGAACTTAGAAGGCTACACGTGGTCTGTCTAGATCCACGCTCTTAAATGCAGTAGTCACTAGACACATTTGGCTATTTACATTTAAGTTAATTAAAATTAAAAGTTCAGTTCCTTAGTCACAATAGCCACATTTCAAGATCTCACTCAGTGGTCACATGTAGCTAGTGACCACCGCATTGGACATCACAGATACAGAACATATCCGTCATTGCAGAAAGTTCTATGGGACAACACTCACAGTAAATAAACCTGGTATTTTTATTTCACCTGGCTAAAGAATGGATTGGTCACAAAGACTGCATGGGTAACTAATGAAGAATAAAGATGAAAGCCACCCAAATCTGGAAGGCTCCCTCAGTGCCAACGTGAACCACACTTAATTGGCACTCATCACTCTGAACCAGAATGCTTCCCATATGTGAAAAGAGATGCCTGACGGCTGATGGACTCATGGCCTCCGAGAAACCATGCACTTGGTGGCTGCTTATCGCTTATATTCTTCACTCATGATTAGTAAAATCTGGCTAATTTTACCAATGTACATGTGTTGCATATGTCACAAGTCATAATCTTGTGCTGTATCTCAAGTTAAGATCTATGATTCCAGAATAGCACTCAGTTTAACACAACTGAGTAGTATGGATGTACTATAATTTATTTAATCATAAATCTACTGATAGATATTTAGTCTGCTTCAAGTGTTTTGCTTGTACAAATGCCACTGCAGTGAATGTTCATGTGCATAAATCTTTTACACATACATTTTATACAGATTATTATTCTGTAGGACAGGATGCTGGAAGTGGTTTTGCTGAGTCATAAAGTTGTGAACATTTGTAACTCTAACAGATACAGCAAACTACCTTTCTAAAGAGCTGTACCAATGTGTTCTCTCTCTAATAGTATAATAAAGCCCCTTTTATCCAAACTATTTCCATCACTGGATATTATGTCTTATTAATTTTTGCCGACATGTTTTTTACTTGCTTTTCCTTCAGCATTAGTGAGGACAAGATCTAGTTACATGTTAATTGGCTCTTTGAAGATCCATAAATTGTCTTTTCATGGCTTTTTTATATGCTTTTCCATTTTATTTATTAACTTTACAAGATAGTATGTCTTCTGCTGATTGATCGGTAGGAAGTATTGGTTTCCTTGTGCTACTTTATGTTTTATGTGCTGCAAACATCTGTCCTCTTCAACATCCACCCCTTTCCCCTGCCACCCAGTTCTCCTCACCACTTCTGCCTTTTAACCTGGTTTAAGACACCTTTTGCCATCCATTAAGTTTTTATGTCACCAAATATGTCGTTCTTCTCCTTTATGATTTCTGGGTTCTAAAACCTAAGTCTTCCTTATGAAGTTGTTTCTTCATTCTAAGATTATAAACATAGCTTTCTGTATTTTCTTTTAAACTTTTAATATTTTTTTACATATAAAACTATCATCTATCTAGAATTAATTTCTGCATATGGTGAGAGGTAATGCTCCAACTTAATTTTCTTACAAAAAGGTAGTCAATTGTTTCAGTATCATTTAGAGGAAAAAATTATCTTTACTCCACTGATTTGAAATGTCACATTTATCAAGTATTAATATCTTATAAGTATTTTAATCTGTTTCTGGGTTATCTATTTTGTTTTAATTACCAATTTAGCTAAACTCTTCTATCTTCTAGGTTACAAAAAGTACAAGGACTTGAAAAGATTCAGGGTTCCAATTCCACTAAGAGGTCCTTATTTTAATGAATAAGGCCACAGTTAGTGACTTGACAAACAGGAGTTCTGGGCTTACAGTATGTTTTCAATCTACTTCTGTTACCAGCTTTGTTACAACCTCCTCAACAGTAGCACAGTGTTTGGCACATGACAGGACACTAAGCTGTCCTTTGTTGAATGAGTTAATGCTTAATGATGAGTTCAGTTTACTCAGAGGAAAGTACATAACTTCAAAGTCATTATTTGATCACTGTCAGCTTCCAGCTTACTAGCAATAAATCCTAGAAAGGGGAAGTAATAGTTTGCACTATTTAGGAATACAACAGCTTCACTAAAGCTACTAAAATAGTACATCTCCCCCCAGATAATGTTGCAATGCATCTATGGGCCCCTCGGGCTGCTGGCCACTCCCCTCTCCTATTCTCTGAGATGTTGTACTGTCTCTGAAAATCTCCAAAGCCCCTCCGCATTGGAGGAAAACCTTCACATCTTCCCACCACAATGCCACAGACTCTACCTTCCCTCCTATTAGAATAAGTGCTCCTGGTAGGACAAACCTGCCCAGCTTACTTACTTCGAGAATTTTCTATCACCTCTCTTTCCTGTACCATTCCTCTCTTCTAGATCATTCTCATCAGCAACTAACAAGTGTAAATAGCTTCGTCTTAAAAAAAAAAAAAAACCTTGTCCTCAACCCACATACCTGCTATCCAGCTACCACCACACTTAACTTTCCCCTCTATAGCAAAATTCCTTGAAAAAGTGCTTGGGCTAGCTGTGCTTTTTCCCATTTCTTGAACCTACTCCATTCAAGTTTTACTCCCCACCATTCCCCTGAATTTGTTATGACCAGGTAACCATTAACCTCCAAGTTGTCAAAAACAACAGTCAGGTCTTGCTGTTCGTCTTATAACTCCTATCAGCAACATCTGACTCAGTTGATCACTCCATCCCTGAAATAATTGCTTTACTTGGTCTCAAGGACCCCAAGTTCCCATGGTTTTTCATACTTTACTGGCTGCTCCTTCTTAGTCCCCTTAGATTAATCCCTCCACCCCATCTCTCTGATTTCTATACATAGAAGTGGCCCAGGGCTCAGTCCTCAAAACTCTTCTCTTTTCTAACCACACTTACTCTCTAGGTAATCTCATCTAGTCCCAAGGCTTAAATATCCTAGTGACCCTTAAATTTTGTATCTCCATATGCAACCTTAGCTCTGAACTAAAAAACTCATATATACACCTACACACTCAGTATCTTCAGTTGGATGTCTAACCAATATATCAACCTTAGCAGGTCCAAAACCAAATCAAAGTAAAACAAAACAACAGGAACAACAAAGCCCTGCAGGTTCTCCAGCATCCACCCAATTCAGTTACCACCCTAGCTAAGTAACCATTAGCTCTTGCCTCAGTTACTCGAAAAACCTACCTGGTCTCTACTTCTGTTCTGCCACATTCCCCCTCCCCTAGTTCTATTCTTCACAAGTAGCTCTCATGAACCTTCTAAATTATAAACCAGACTATGTTACTCCTCTGCTCAAAATTTTCCAGTGGTTTTTCACTACTTGGAATAAAACCCAAAGACTGTCCATGGCCTGTAAAGTTGTGATCTGACCCCTGATTGTCTATCCAACTGTTGCCTCCACATCACTCACTCTTAACCAGCACAAACCAACTATCCTGTACATAAGGAAATAAATGGTGTCTCCTGTCACATGGATACATCAAGCTGACTTCTACCCCAGGGCCTCTGTATCTGCTCTTCCCTCTGCCTGATGCATTGTACCTACAGATGTCTGCATAGTATTTTTCTCATTTCATTTAGGTCACCTTCTCTCAATTTTTTAATCCTGATTTATTTTTCTTCATAGTACTTAATACTACCTTACATTCTAGTATATATTGGTTTATTGTCAAACACCTTAACTAGAATATAAGC
This sequence comes from Neophocaena asiaeorientalis asiaeorientalis, assembly GCF_003031525.2. Taxonomy (NCBI): domain Eukaryota; kingdom Metazoa; phylum Chordata; class Mammalia; order Artiodactyla; family Phocoenidae; genus Neophocaena; species Neophocaena asiaeorientalis. Next base: position 15,919,757 of record NW_020185328.1, read on the forward strand.
TCTATGAGACCATGGAATCTTTTTTTAATCTACTTGTTTATCCTCAGAAGCTAGAACAGTGCCTGAAACATAGTAGATACACAATAAATATTTGTTGAGGAAATGAGTAAGCAGATGAGCATTTATATAGTTTGATTATGAATGTGGCTTAATGATCCTAGCTTAATACATAATCCAAAAGAGCAAATCTGTTTTTGGGTATTCATTACTCACTTTTCGTTGTTTTACAGAGTCCAATTTTATGAGCCAATATGAAGCCACTTTTGTTTTATGATACTTCCAGTTACCAATCATCTGTTTTGGAGGAGAAACATTAAGAAATTTAATCTAATTAATTTGTGAAATGAAAGCACTATAATACTATTTGCAATAAAGAATGTCTACTTTCATAAAAAGACATGTGAAAAGACTTTTAATGTAAGATAAAGAAGCCATCTGAATTTAAAGCTTTTCTCTTTTTGCTGTAAAAAAAAGCACACAATCTCTAATGGCTGAAAGTCAAATGTCTTCAGGAATATAAGGTTTGGGAAGAAGCCCAAAACATAGATTTTTCATTTTAATTCCAAGAACTGTATTTACAACATCATTCACAGTAACAAAATATTGAATAACACGTTAGAAGATAGCCTATATTTAATTAGGATTCCATTATGCCCCTGTTTTGTTTTTTGTGCAAATCTGCAAAATTTCTGAATATATATTCTAGTTATATATATTATAATAAGTAGATTAAAATAGTTGCTGAATAAGTAAACATATAGTAAATAATCTAATGTCTTGTATAATTATTAATATCTTTTATCAATTATATAAGCCTATATCCACGTTCTTTATAGAACAATCACAGTAGCCACAAATATTAGTTCTACTCTCAGATTATCTAATTTTTCATCTAGCTGATTCAGAAAGGTATTACATAACTTATATCTCTAAGATATAGAAATAAAATGTCTGGTACAAAGACGTCCTACTTTATTGAATAAAATAACATATGTAAATAAAAATATATCTAGCATAATGCTTTATAACTGATGTTCATTTTTCTTCCTTTTCCCCTGATGTAACAAATAGCACTTCATTTGCAAACAAGATACCATTTCACTTTTTAAAAAATATATAACAAATGCAACGCATAATATTTGGGGATTTTGGTTATAACTATGTTATGACTACAAAATACAAATTGCCATTATTGATTTGTTAACTAAGAAAGTCTTTTTTATTATTGTTTTTTGTTTGTTTTGTTTCTAGACAGCGCTTTTAGACAGGCCTAAAGTAAAGCTAAAAAGTGAAAAACGCCAATGTATGGCTGTGGTTTTTATCCTACAATTGGCCACTAGATGGTGCCTTCTCCTCTGGATTAAAAAAAAAAAAAACCAAAAAAACAGGGAAACCAGAAAACAACGTTCTATTCTGAGGAATTATCTAAGAAGGACAATTTGAGAAGAATGCTTGAATGAAGAAATAGAACTCTGAGTGAAGAAATGCTCTTTCACCAAAACTATTCGAATAACTTGGACCTTCTTTCTAAATTAGGAGTAAGTCATTGACTTTAATGTGAATTTTAGGACTCTGACATTTTAGAACGTTCCACTGGGTGGTGCAAATGCTTGTGTAACAAGAAAACACACACAACATAAGCCATTTCAAAATCTGACTAACACCATGCAAGGTGTCACATTCAAATATTCTTGACACTTTATGCCCATGGCCCCACTTTTTTCCTTATTATCTCATTCCATATTAGATCTTTCTAAATCGTGACAGGAGCAGGCTTAACTTGATGTGCCTTTAATCATTAAGAACAATAATTATTTAACACTAATTATTTTCACTTGATGAAGCATCATTAAAATAGGACTATACACTAAAGATATTTTGCATTGCTGATTATAAATGTGATTTCATTGTTCATGAATCATAACAATTAAAATAACCCCTGTATCTTCTAAAGCTTGTGGAGGTTGAAAAGAACATCAGTTAAGTTTACTATGTCATTGAGGATAATGCCATCAAGCAATAAATTTTAGTATTTTAAGAAGATGAATAAAAAGTTATGAGCTCCTTGGTATTTTATATACATCAAATACTCACATCTTCTATCAGAAGTAATGATTCTGCATCTGATTTTCCTGGAAACCGGATCTTCATGTCCTTGAGAACAAATAAGGTCTGACTTGTTAGATCATCTTCTTGTTCTTTTGGTCTCAGTTGCCGCAAAGACTCACTCTTAAATTTGAAAGAATACAGATATTTGGAGGGGGTCTTATTTCATTGTGCCACTATAATCTGAAAGATATTTCTAGGTAAAAATGATGCACTTTTAATTGATAAAATAACAATAAAAAAGGAAGAAAATAATGTTTTTACATTTATTCTTAGCATTAAAATCTTAGGATTAAAAGGGTATGACTTCCCAAGAGTGTCTTTCACACTTCCACACAGTTGTATTTTATGTAGCTCAAAATACTAAAACAAAAATACAAGTGTTTAAAAAAGACTTCCTGGTCAGTTTCATTTTCTACATATGCCTTAGGCAATTCTTGATTAGAAAAAAAAGCATTCATTGTTACCCAGTGAAATTCATTCACTTATATTCTTCAGACTCTTCCCTTTGGAAGCAACTTCCACATTAAATAAACAAATTAAATAAGTCCCTGGTCTATGTGAAGGTACATGGAGATATCTATCTGAGCATTTATAAAACTAATACTATATGTTAACAACATACAGGAAACATTATAAACAATGCCGTACTTCAGTGCTCTAAGGCTAATTTACCAATAGTTTATTTTTTTAAACTATTAATCAATAGTCCCATTAAGGAAGATTTTCCATACAACAAATTTCCCCAAATTTACAGATATACTGTACAGTACACTGGAAAATCACATATTTGCTCAGATGATTTTCAACAAAATTATCCTGCTCCATCAGCAAATGGAAAATAAAATACTATTCTCAGTGTTCATCCTCAAGTTCTGTGATACAGTGAAGTCTGCCTTTTAAGAGTCCATACTCAGTTATAGGTGAAGAAAGATGAATAAACCCAAATTCCAGGAGGCCATGAGTTGAATTATAGAAAGGATCTGAAGTTCAATCTGTCCTCCTTCCAGCTAATCTCTTTGCCACTTAAATCCTAAATACAGCGCTAATCTCAGGGGAGCAAAACAGAAGACTTACCATCGGAGAGTTGGTAGAGCTGGAAACATTTCTTTGAGGCGGATGCCCCATGTAGGAGGAAGCACGGTTTAAAGAATGTGACCGAGACCCTGAAGCTGACCGGGATGATGATATCACTTGTTGAGCAGAAAAGGGGCGGTTGTCTGCACTGGATGGTGATTGAGAAGAGATGGACCGAGGGCAACTGACTGAACGCCTTATGGAGCCTATGGATGATGGAGAGGAGGGATCGCACAGTAGCAGAGTTAGTAGAAGTTATCCACTGTATTGGATCTATACAAAGTAATAATTAGCAGGGTAGAAGTAAATGTCAAAGCATAGGCATCATCATGAGAATATGAGTTTGGAGTTAATTCTTCAATTTAAGCAATGAACTTGGTGCAGAACCCCTGTCATGTATAAAGAATGGCTATCATGAGAATAATACTTATACAGTGCTTTAATGTTCTATTCTCAAAACATGACATAAAAGGAACAAAAGAAAGGAACGCTAACATGTATGGAGCTCCTTCTATAAACCAGGCATCATGCTAGGTGCTTCACTTTTATTTTTGTTCTCACAGAAACCCTCTGAAGTACAAATCTCCATCACCTGGAGACTCAGAGAAAGAAATTTCTCAAGGTCACATGACAAGAAAGTTACCAAGTTCAGATTTAAATCCTGACTTAATGGCAGCAGCCTCCCTCTTTCTATAATGTCATGATGCCACCTACTATCTTCGGACTAGACTGGTCGCTTATTAGAATCTGTGTAGAGGTTAGAAATAGAACATTTTACAGCAGGATTCATAGGGGGAAATGGATAGGAGTCTATATAATGGCCAGGATAAGTGGATGTTATAAAATTTAGGGCCCATGAGAATAAAATAATGATAATAAAACAGAAGAAAAACAAAGATTATCCTAATGAAGTTTAAATATGTAACTGGTTATTATAAGAGTAGTACTAGACAGATAAGTCTTCTTATTCACAGGACAGAAGAATTTTAAAAATTAGATTTACATTCCTATAGTAAAAGATTTAAGTGAAGAAAAATGTCTGGACCAAAAGGGTTGTTATCAGAACAACTAGGGAAAACCACAGAACATCTTCCTCAGGGCATATTGAGAACATTTGAAAAAGAGAACCAACTATTCCAGGTAAATTTTAATTCCTGACACAGAGAAATAGAATATCACTCAATATTATCAACATTTATATCTTTTTTAATAGATGTATTCTATATACGCTCTGTTGTATATTCTCTCTCTGCTTGGGAAATATATCAATCACTCTTCATTAATTAAATAATTTAATAAAACTCACATGAAGGCAGGATGAATACCCAAATATTTCTCTTCATTAGCTGTTGAAAAAAATTTAAACCTTTATAAAGGCAATGGACATGAACCTTATGTTTAGGGAAGTATTTCTAAAGAATATTTTGAATTGATGATAAGTCTAATAGTCCTCTTTTGGTTCTGGAGAGGACCAAAAAAGTATACTCATTCAAGCTATAAAAGATGTTAAAAAAAAAAAAAAAAAAACCTTCCATTTGTTCCAACCTCCTTCTGAACCTGAAAGTCACACTATTTTTTTAAAGAACGGTGCTTCTAAAAAGGGCTGTGTGGGGTACATAACACTGGTCAATCTTCTACTAAGAAATACCCATAAGCATGTACTAATACCTACACCTTGGCCCTGCTCTCTTCAAGGGCTTACCATGATGGGTTTGGACATATATAATCTGATCATAGCTGCAGAAAGAAATATCCTTTCTCTTGAGTCACCAGAGATTTCCATTTTTTCCTCTGCATACACTAGAATTCAGACAGAATAACTAAATAGCTAGACATGCCAATGATACTTAGGTAGACTAACAATAAATGGTTGAAACTTGCATACACAAATTATCTGAGAAAAAAATACGTCATATAGTTTTGTGTAGGACTACCATATATCAAATCTAAATATATCCTTTGGTACTGTAACAATTTTAAATTGCCTAAATTAACTATCTACAACAGAAAGCATTGTACATAATCTGGATTTTTGTCCTCGGTTATACACATCCCTTTGTAGAGAAAACTCAAGGAGAGTTTGTGGCTAAAATATTCCTTAGTGTAAGATTAAAGAGGGAATATAATACAAATTGAAACCCTTGCTGCAATTCTTAATGACTATAAAAACAAATAACCAATAAGGAAAAAGATATTAATTGAAATAGACTAGCTTTAAAGTGTGAATTTATGCTTAAAAACATTTCTAGTACACTCTTTGTCTGATCTCAATTTATTAACCTATTGGTCTGAGAAGAAAGAAGAATCTCAGAGCTATAAGAGCCCTAGCAATTTTTTCTCACCACTACCCTTATCCTCTGTCAGTTCCTGCTGTTAAGGATACACACATTAGCCAATAGAAAAGGGGCTCCAAAACTGACAAAATCTGGGCAGAACAATGTCAGCTTCCAAAAGAGAAACAGAGTCATATTTACACAGAGATGCACTGAAAGTACGTAAGGAGTCTTTAAGAAAAAGGGAAATAATAGATAAAATAGCTTACAAACTCTGGAACAGGTGCTCAATAAACATATATTAAAGGAGTAAATAAACAAATGAAATGGAATATAATACATTATTTCCCCTCCAAACACATAAGCCCTCAAAGACAGGAACTTTAGCACGTATCTTTATGGAATAATTTGGAAGTAAAAGAAAGACCATTAAAAATCTTCAACTATTAGGTCTGCATTCCTTATGCATTTTCTCATAAGTCTGGGAGGCCAGGTTTAAAACATACATATTATCAGGTAACTATTAAACCATTGCTGGAGATAGAGCAACAAAGGCTCAGAAATGTGTTTATTGCGTGATTGGACCGGTCCCTTTGTGGAGCCCTAGGATGAGGGAGGACAAGGCAAAGAGCGAGATGAGAAACAGAGGTTAAGAAAAGTCCTGCTTTGGAGGCAGCATCAGGAAGGGGTATCCGACTGAGCCTGGGCAACAGCAGTACCACACTGGACATCTGGGGATGAAAGACGAATAACAGACACAATAGCGGACATTTGGGATCGAAGAAGGAATGAAAGACAGGAGAATGCAAGAGAGAGAAAATGGGAAAAGGAATAAAAGAGGAAAGAGGAAAAAGGCAGCAGGAAAGGAAGGAGACAGAGAAGCTGGTTGGTTCCTCTCCTGAATACTTCCTTCCTATACACCGAAGCCCTGACTGAAGTGCTTACCTGTGACGAAAATGGGAGGAAACAAAACTTCTAACTATTTCACAATTGTGTGGCTCATAGATACATTCCAGTCAAATGCCTAGGGAGATACACACGTTTTTAAAAACAGGCGAGAATATGAAACAAAATGAGTGCCAGAGTGGGGAATGCAATGAGAGAATATTTGGGCTTAAAAGAGAATGCAGTCATCAGATCAACCATGAGGCACATTTTATACAATTCATGCAGAAATCTAGGACTTAACAAAAACTTTGAAATATAGAAGAATGGACTGTAGAGATGCTTAAGTCAACTCTTTTGTTTTCTATTTGCAGACCCCGAAAAGGGTTGTGGGATCCAGACCTAATCAAGTTCTGGTTGGAGAAGGAAGTGGGATAAAATCCAGGTCTCCTCACACACAAGGGTTCATTTGGCCCAAGGTCTTTTTATTGAGTTCAGTAATTTCAGTTCCATAATTTGTCACATAACAACTAAATTAGAAGAAATTAACTTACTGGATGGTTGGATTAATCTGTAGTGGTTGGACTGTTTAAGATTATATGTAACTTGCTTTTCTCTTTTCTTATTTTGGTACTCTTCTTTTTCATTTTCTTCTGATTCTGAAGAGCTGCTGCTACTACCATAGCTGCTGTCACTGCTGTAGTACTTCTGTCTTTTTGTTATCTCGGTACTCTCGGGCATGGAAGACAGAGGCTAAAATGGAAGGAAATGTGATATTTTGTTAGAATTCAGAAAGGCTCATTCACATGATTACTCACTATTTTTAATTTCTCACTTATGATTACTGCTTTTCACTTTAGTCTGAAAAATCCCCCCAAAGTACTACTGCTCTAATGCTATCCACTAATTGTTCTGTTTCTGTGAAATATTCTTTCTTAAATAATATAGTTCAGTCATGATGAGGAAAATGCTGTTTATGCACGATTCAAATAAAGGACCAAAATATCCACAAAGAATAACAAAATAAAGAAAAAACATTTGAGATAAAAACATAAAAATCAGACATAGCTTTTCTTCATTCCATGCAGAATGATTACTCATCAAGACTCAGAGGTATACCTCTGTTGTATCCCTAATGTTCAAAATCACTCAACAAATGTGTATTTGTGTGTGTGTGTGTGTGTGCACTTGTGAGAGAGAGAGAGAGAGAGAGAGGAGAGAAGAAGCGGAAGGAGGGGCAAGAGAGGCAAAAGTAAAATAAAATAAGGAAGCAGAAGCCAGATAAACCACTATAAGTAAAATAATCCACTATCAATAAAGTAGGCCTCATCTTAAAACAGAGCCTATGAGCCTATGATACACTCAGATAATATGCAACAAGAAGCAAGGCATTCCTCACATGTCTAATTTCTCTTTGGACATTTTTAGAAATAAAAATTTTTAGTTAATTATCCACTTTCTAAACTGGCCATGCACAAACTCACAGCTTTTCTTGGAGGATTTCTACCTCTGTTACATAGGATCTGGCCATAATGGAGCAACATTACTTTTCATTGCCCACACTACATTTTTAAAAAGGGATATAATGTAAAAATCAGTATGGCATAAATTTTTTAGAGGACAAGTGCCATGTAGAAGGGTAAATCTGTAAAGATTTTAAACGCCAGGCTATCATGTTCCAATAATATCTCCATCAGAATCACTTGTCTTTGAATCTCCCAATCAATGTGTTTCCAATGATGCCAGCTGAAGGAATAAAAGATAAGGAAAGTGGGACATCTTCACTTCAGAAAGAATGTGCACAACCAAGAGCACAACAGTTTTGTAACTTAGTCATTTTAAGAGACAATTACACATGCCACATGCCTCTTATTTCCTGGGGAAGGTTCCTGCAGTTGTATACTAGTTTCTTGTTCTCTGTTAAATCAAACAAAAATGCTTTGATGTTAGCATATACCATAATGAAATCCTGGGTTACCGTGAGATTTCACTGAAATAAGGTATATCCTCTCATGTAACAGTGTAGGATGAAAGATAAAGAAAGAAAAAGCATTTCACGAAGTGCCTGGAATACATAGTAAGCCAAAGCATGATGTTCTTAAAGTTACTGTCTTAGCAGAGGATGAAAAATAGCCAAAGCAGGGAAGTAGTTTAATACACTAAGGTACCAACTTGTGTTTAAAAATATGTTCTCCTTTTGATAGTCTTAATATTTACTGAGCACTAACAATGTTCAAAGAGATATGCATAAAAACATTTACCAGTAACACAATCATCAAACATTTTGATAGTCTTAGGGAATATGAATTCTAGAGGAAGGATGTTTCTTCAGAAGTCTAGCGTACCCAGAAGAAACAGTGGCACAATCAGGCTTGCTAGTAGTGCCTTCCTTCAAGTAGGCAAACAGCTTTAAAGTTTCTTAAGGAGCTTGACTACATAATGAGTTACTCGATCCTATAAAGAATCACAAAGGGAAACGGATAGTTGAACCTTTGTGTCATATATGCATTTGGGATTTGTTAACCAATACACTGTTAAAGCAATAAGTAATAAGAAGTCACAGCAACATAAACTCCAAACAGTGCCGTAACTACAAATTGGAATTTGTAAACCGGCGTTGAGTTCTGACACAAACCATACCATTTATTTTTATGTCCAATTGTATTATGAACTGGCTCATATATTAAAATATATATAAATGGCATAAAGAATAATAAATACTAAGTACCTAGCACTTGGCTGAAGAACAATGCTAATACTTTATGTGATATTATTTACATAGCTAATTAATACTTCTTAGATTCTCAAATAAGTGAAAAGTTATTTCTCCCAAGTTCAATTTAACCTTGATAACCTTCAATTATTCTACCAGTAAAGACACTGGAAATCGGTGTTTGACATGTGATAACAACCCTCTAAAAAGGAAAGGCTGCTTTGAAGATTGGCTCACTCCAGACCCTCAGTATACCTAAGGTTAGAAGTTATAAAAATAATTTTACTTTTTACTTTTTTACTGATTATGCAGTTTTCAACATTTCAGAATATTCTGGTGTTAATAACTATAGGAACTAACCAATTCATTTCATTTCAACGAATACATTGTTAGTTCCTACTATTTGCCTGGAATAAGAGGGGTTGAAAAATACACAGTGTGAATTCTGCCCTCTAGGAGGTTATATTTTTATTTGGATGATAAGCCTTATTTGATGAAGCAAAGGAAAATATAAGACAGTAGAAGACTGACTTAGAGCCTTTGCATTTGCCAATCTTCCATGAATATTGTGCCCCCAGGTTGCCTCATATCTGGTTTGCCAAATTGCTAAATAATTAATATACAAAGTTTAGAGACTTTCCGATGTTTTCCAAAATGAAGCAATAACTCACGAAGGTATTCACTTTTACAGATACTCTAAAAAATATTTGTTCCAAAGGAATTATCAACATCTTCTACAGTTCTTTGATACAGAATACATAATTCAGAAGAACAGTGCCTGACATTCAAGGTCTCTGGTCTTCATCAGATATGTATCTTTTACCAGGTTCATCTTGCACCAATTTACTCTCCAAGAATCTTCCACCTGAGTCATACCAAATTCCTTGTCATTTCTCCAACATCCTAATCAGCATCATACCTCCATGTCTTTGCCTTTAATGTTCAATTCAAATGGCACTGCCTTTATGAAGCCATCCATAATCTACCAATCCCTTTCTTCTCTATGTTGCTGTAGCACTTCCCACTCCCTTAATTACAGTACTTGCCACAATATACCCTGATTTTTGGTTCACCTATCTGCCCTTCCACTAGTCAGTGAGGTCCTTGTGGACACATTCAACAAATTTAACTAATGGTTTTGAGAATCTACTAAGTGCCAGATGCTGTGCTAGGTGCTAGAGATGTAAAGATGGAATACACCTCCTATCCTCAAGGAACTTACAAGCTCATACTAAGGCAAGCATGCAAACAATTATTTGTCACATCTGCTCTATAAAAGTGTCACTTGTGGTACAGCAATAGAAGGAGGGGACAGAAGATCTAAGTCCAGCTAGGAGAATGAGGGAAGATTTCACAAAAGCAGCTGGATTAGGAGGGGGGTCTCTAATCAATCAAGCAATTAATCAATTATTCTTTTAATAGGCAAGCATTCCAGGCGTATAGAAAAAGCATGACAGAGCATGATGTATGTAAGGATATAGTAATAGTTCAGTATTGCTGAAATGTAAAGTGAAAAAAAGCAGAATGAAAAAACTTTCCAAGACTTTACAAATTCAACTCTTTCCTACTCTACTAGCAAGGACTTTGACATATAACAAAAGAACATGTGGATGTCATCACCACAGAGCAGATGAAGGTAAAGCAAACACCTACCTATTTTTGCCAGCATGACAGCTTTCTATGTCTTCCTAGAAACTGTAACTATTTTTCCTTACAAAATTTCAATATTGCCGTGTCAGCAAAAGATGGGGCTCCCCATTAGGATCTGTGGAGTCATGATTTGCCTGATCTATAATGCTACACGTCTCTGATAACTATATGTTTGGAGATAGGAAAACATAATACTGAGTATAGAATGAGGGTACCAGTTCTAGGTTCTGCTTGGCCCTGACTCACAGGGCTTTCACTAGATGAGGGAAAGAGTCAGAAAATGAGGAAAACTATCAAAACAAAACAAAGCTTCTCCTGAGTATAAGAAAGCATGATCTTCCCAATTCTATGTTCACTGGAAACACAGTCCACAGAGTTCCTTGAAAGTAGCATCAGTCATTCTTACAGTGAGAAATACAAAGGGAAAATCAACTGTCCTTAGTAGAGTCTACTCTGATATTAAGGAAGATAAAGGTACTGCACCTTTGGTCCTCGAGACTTGGCAGTTTTGCCCATCAACTTTTCGTCATCAATTTCACATTGCTCCAGAAGATCCAAAATATCTTCCTCCTTAAAAAAATTTAATTAAAATCGTTATGACTAATGGACTCCAGAATTAATTAAAAGATTATTAATCTTGCGTACAACAAGGATTCCGAAAAGTATTTAACAAAGATTGCTCAGATCAAATGAGAAATAAAGGGTCATAGAAAGCCCTCTTAAAGAAACTTTCACTAAAACCTGGCAATAAAAATAATACTTAGCTGAAATCTATTATGTATTGATTATCATAAACAAATATATCCTTATGTTCTAGTATACTATTAAAATCTTAGAATACAATACTTCAATAAATTAGCCTATTGGACACTTTAAAATTTCTAAAAGTTCACTCTAATTTTTCCAGACCGCAATTTCATCAGTCATTGCTGTATCAATTAGTGCAAAATAATATTACGACTGCAGACAGAACACTGATGATTGGCCTAATAGTTTCATTTAGAACAATCTAACGTTAGTATTTAGGTAACAGGCACAATTTAATGAAACTTTTAAATTTTTAACTATTGCACACGAGTATCTTTAGAACTTTATGAAAGGTTTTCGCTCTATAGGCCTAACACCTTTTCTCATGCTCTTCTAGAGTCACTTTGAAGTCAAAGGGTAAAGTTATAAAAACATACACCCAAGTGGATGTTGAGCAAACCAGAGCAATAGGAGTACAATAGCTTTACTAAACGAGGTAGAGTTAACTGCTTTCATTGAGTTATTTATTCAACCTATACAAATATCACAAATTCATTTATATATTTATGATTTATATCTGTGCTTTTTTTAAAAAAAGGGTTTTAGAGAAACTAGAAATCTCACTATGCAATGGAAATCTGTAAAATAGGTTACTCTTCATCGCCATCTAAGATTTAGCTATTAAAATATCAAAAGACTCTTAATATAAAGTTTGATTAAACAATAATCCTACAAAGGATTCCAAAGACAGCAGCACAAGACACAAGTTGAAAAGTAAGGAGTTCTGCTTCTGTTCAGGAAAAAGAAGGTCATATAGACAGCATTTTCATCATAAGAGCTAAAAAAAGATGATAAACTAAATAATCATATATTTTAAGACATTAGAAAGCTGTGGATAAAAGTAGTGTAAAAGGAATTATACCAGAGAGGGAAAAGTTCTCCCTAGGTGAGCAGAGATAAGTGGCCACTTTCTACTTTACGTTCATTTGTCAGGTCTGGACACAGATGAGCAGAGATTAGGTCTATAATAGATTCTCTGGGGGTAAAGAGAATCCAGTGGAGTTTTCAAAGGTCACGTGGGCTACTGAGACATCTAGAAGAGCCCCACAGAGCTGGTTCTCTTCGCCTGCTGGGTCTTTCCAATAGCAATTTTAGTTGAGTATGTAGTAGAATAGGAGGATAGAGGCATGGATGGCAAACCAGAACGAGAGAAGCTCACACACTGCAACAAAGAGCCCGTGCTGCAACTAAAGATCCTGCATGCCTCAATGAAGACCCACGTGCTGCAACTAAGACCCACCACAGCCAAAAAACTTAAATAAATAAATATAAATAAATAAATTTAATAAATAAAATAAATAAATAAAACTCTATAACCATCGCCTGTAGTGTACACATTATTTTCAAGTAGACTTGGACATTCACTAATATAAGTACCATATTGAGTTAAAGCAAGTCTCAATTTATTTTACAAGACTGAAATCAGAATATGTTTTCTAACACCAATGAACTAACTAGAAACTTTACCAAAAATAAAACTAGAACATTTTAAATGTATGGAAATTAAGCAACAAACTTCTAAGTAACCAAAATAAAAATATAATTTGAAATACAGTTAGTAAAAATACAATATATAAAAATGCTAGATATAAAGGTAATATACAAAAATAATCAGGTGTTCACATCCTGGCAACAAGTTAAAAATAAAAAAAATTTACAAACAATATTATCAGCAACAGCAGCAGAAACATCAAATACTTAAAAATAAGTTTAATGAAAGATGTGCAAAAACTATAAACTGAAAACTACCAATATAGCAGAGTTATTAAAGATCCAAGTAGATGAAGAGATATGCCATATTAATGGATCAGAAGACTCAGTATTGTTAATTCCCCAGAAATTGTTTTGTAGATTCCTCAGTCCAAATTAAAATCCCAGCAGCCTTTTTTTGTAATTAAAAAATTAATCAAAATTTAGAATCAAACTGATTCTAAAATGTGTATGAAAGCATAAAGGGACCTAGAAAAGCCAAAAGAGTTTTAAAAAGAATAAATTTGAGGACTCACACTACCTAGTTTTGACACTCATTATAAAACAACACTAATAAAGACTGTGTGAGTGTTATATAAGAAGAGGCTCCCAGATCAATGGAAGGGGGCAGGCAAAGTGGTGACATTTAAACTAGATTTTGAAGAATCAAATTGAGACTTGAAGCCTATTTATTATGTGCCAAGGTACTTAAAACAGACTATTTTAATTAACCTCAATTTTATTTTCATAACCTGTCAAGTATACTTTTAATACTACTATTTTAGTGATCTGATTGATCAAATAGTTTAATGTAAGTTTACAAAATTAACATGTGGGGGAGCTGGAATTTGAATGTAGGTCTATCTGGCTCCAGAATCCTTAGGATTTCTAGGAGCAGAGTGATGGGAAGATGGAACAGAGGCTGCATCCAGAGGAGAGAGAAATGACATTATAAAACAGGTAGAGGAAAATGAAAAGGTCTCTCACTGTCTGGATCAGTAAAAACAAAAAGACCACAGAACATAATTCTAATGGTGGAAATACTTGCATATGTCAAAAGAAGGAAATTTAAAGGAAAAGAGCATTGGGGTATACAATATTCCTTCTGCTTCTGTCCCTTAGGCCTAGCCAGCTTGAAAATGGCTTTATATCTTCCTGTTGCAGAATTTTAGTGAAAAGACCATAGCAAAATCTATCTATAATAAACTTTATCATGATTTTTGAATCACTCAATATAACAGGGTATCCAAGATACTGGAGGTATCACTCTAGGGAGATTTCCAGTAATGTAAAATATAAACAATTTTAATAGGTCTGTGTGATGGAATGAAGAACACAAGAAAGGGTAAGTATGTGAGTAAATATGAATACTTAGAAAACTACTAAAGACCACTGACTGTTTAGACAACAAATAAAAACTTATTTGTCCAATGGAACATTAGCAAGCATGATGCTAGCAGAGGCTTGATTAGTTGCTGCACTCTGGGCTTGTCCTCTTGAAATGCTCCATTTTGGAACCCTGAGCTATCATATTAAGAGATCCAGTTACCCTCCTTACATGGTCATGTAGAGAGAAAGAGACACCCGGCCTGCTCCCCAGATGTTCCAGCTATCTCATCTGATGCACCAGACACAGAAGTGAAGCCTTCTTGGATTTCCATCCCCAGTTGAGTTGATAAATGCAAATATATAATTCACTCCAAGCTAGCTCAGCATAAGAACCACTCAACTAAGCCCAGCCAAGACTGTGGAATAATGAGCAAATAAATGCAATGGCTTATTATACTGCAAAAGATAACTAACAGACCTTTAAGTAAGGCAAATAGATTACTCTGTGTGTGTGTTTCAATTACTTCTCATATGCCAGGTCTATGCAGTATCAGGAAAAAATTATTGTATAATGTTAGTTACAATCTAACTATGTAGCAATATAGTTACATAGTTAACTATGTTGTTAACTATGTAACTCATAGTTATATCTCATTCTCAAACAATGAGAACATCACAAACCACTAGGTTATTTCAATCTATTTTTTTATTCAGTTATGTATAAATAACTGAAATAAAACATTTATTACAATAGATTACAACATAATATCAACATTTTCTACTGCTTAACTTGTCTTGTTAAAAAAACATCTTATTTATGAAATCATTTGGTTGGTTATGAAACATTACCAATTGTTAAAATGGAAGGAAAGTGCATCTTAAAAGTAAAATGTTTTTATATGTGGAACTAAGATGGGTTGTTTATAAAGACATATTGTGTGGCTTCATTCTTTTTTTCTTTATAAACATTCATTCCTTTACCTTCATCCTTTTCAAAGGATTATTCATCTCTCGCTGGAATGAAGCTGCTCTTCCTGAAAGGAAGGTCTGAAAGGCAACAGCCAACAAATTTTCATACTTTTCAAGTAGTGTTTTATCTTCAGGAGGATAAATTCGCCTACAATAAAATCAGATAAACCAGCTTGCTTAAAAAAAGCTATCATAGCACAAGAGTTAAGGTCAACTACATAGATAATTCTTGACCATCTACTCTGTCAGTCACTTTACTAGATGCTAGAAATAAAGATGAATATAGTTACAAGAAATCCATAAATTTTCATTTGTTACCAATACAAATTGAAGTTTATCTAGAGAATTATCATTGAACAATGCAGTTCCAGAAGGCACAGTATAAAGGTTTGGTCAAGGGGAGGTGGTTGAAGAAGAATCGCAATTGGGCATATTGAGAAATATAGAACTTTACTGGAGAGAATTTAGGTGATGAGGGATAATTTGAGAAGTTTTAGACTCAGTGTGATTATTGATGTATACAAGAATGTAGGGATTAATTCTAATGATCTTTTGAGGGGTGGTGGAATTTGTCTCTCTGGTGGAGAGAATTAGGTAGACGTAGGGTGAGAGGAATGTGTTCTCATCATCACTGTTGATAGTGTTAAGGCTGGAAAGAACATCCGGAATGTGGGAAGCTCTATGACGTCAAATCCTCCTAATTCTGCTGAGTCAGTTTCAAAGCTTGGGAGGAGGGGCTGTCTTTCCAAGAACACAAAGAGCTTAGGGGGTCCCCTTTTCTCCTGTCAAAGGTGATACTGTGGAGGAGGTCCAGTTCTGTACAATCCAAACCCCTTTCTATTGTCTCATACCTGTCTCCTCCAAACATTTTCATTATTTGCCTGGTTCTTGATATATCTGAACTTAAAACAAAGTACAGGGGCTTCCCTGGTGGCGTAGTGGTTGAGCATCCGCCTGCCAACGCAGGGGATGCGGGTTCGTGCCCCGGTCCGGGAAGATCCCACATGCCGCGGAGTGGCTGGGCCTGTGAGCCATGGCCGCTGAGCCTGCGCGTCCGGAGCCTGTGCTCCGCAACGGGAGAGGCCACAATAGTGAGAGGCCCGCGTACCACAAAAAAAATAATAATAATAAATAAATAAAAATAAAACAAAGTATAGCAACCACTCTGAACTGACAGAAAGAATACTAAGAGACCTGAAACCTGACTTTTTCAAAATAGTGTATTATAATTAAATAAGGTCACATGATTACATCAGCCTGAAAAGACTTCACACAACCACCCCAGGAGCTCTCTCCAAGTCTGAACCATCTACTTGCTAACTATCTTTTCTTTCTGGAAATAAATTAAACAAAAAGCACTTTCTCAGAATGAAATAAACAGTGCTTAAAATAAGCTTAAAAGTTAAAAAATGCAGGCACTTCTGTTTTGACACTGCACTTCTTCAATCTATTAAAAAACAAAAGCACAGTTACCTGTAATTCCCCATGTGTCGATTTTCATGTTCTTCTTTCGAGATCTGCTTCCGTACCTGAGCAAGTCTCTCCTTCTAGAAATGAAGAAATTTTACAAATAAAACCTGACAAATGAATTATGCAATTCAAATTGCAGGTACATTGTTAAATTTTTCATACCAACTCTTCTTTCCGCCTCTCCAACTGATGTCTTTGCTGTTCTGAGTCTGAGGAACCCGGTAAAAGCCTTTTGATTGAATTTTGACCATAAAGTCTCCTTTGAGCCTCAGCTTTTTGTTTAGCCAAGTTTCTCCTTTTATCACTGGTCCTAAAATACAGAACACAAGACCATATTCAAGAATTCAAATAAGCTCTAACCTTATCCCTGTGAGAATCAGCAGAAGAGGGGACCCAGTGGAGATAAGAATCAGTTTTTATTAAATTTATATATTCACATATGTTATATTCACCTAGTCATTCATCAAATATGGATCTCCATACAGTAAATAGAACTTCTGAAGGTAACAAGATAAAATGGAGACAGTATAGCAACTTACTAGCAATACAACCTTAGGTCAATTAACTGTGGGGTCTGTTTTCCCATCCATTAAATGCTAACAATATCATTTCCCTCCTAGAGTTCTTATAAAGATTAACTTGGGGTAACATTAATAGGTCCTTAATAAATGTTGTTTCCTTTCTCTTCCTTCAACCAATGCCCTTTATATTTAAGCATTCTTACTTATACTGACCACCCTTCAGCATATTTTCAATTCAGATTGAAATCTCAGCCTAACAATCATTGCTGAATTGAAAGCATTTGCATAGTCCTTCTCATTTTTGCCCAATGATGCAAATTTACTCATAGCGGTCTGATTTTTATTGGAAAATTCCAATAAACTTGTAAGAGTGCTTTCCTCTGAACTTGTTTTCTCTCTCTTCCCTCCCATGTAGCTGGTATGATCAGATAAGCCTGAGGTCTCTTCTCTCTCCCCCTGACTTACACTCTTATATACCAATCTTAAAGATCTAGCAGGAACAGGGTGGACTCTAGAGAAAAAAGGAAAGGCAAAGCCAATTTTTCCCTCAGCCATAGGAAAAAATAGAGTTCTTATTCTTGAGCTTATATTTCCATGCCTTGCAATGTCATTAGTCTGGTAGGGCCCAGATGAAGGTGTAAACCAAAGGAAAGGGTACAAGGAGGCCATCTGGCCAGCTTCTAGTGTGGAGAGGTAAAAGACACACTTAAGTTTACAGGAGGTCCCATTCTATTCAATAAGGGATTGCACTGAGAATACTGGGCCAAGGCCCTAGATAATAGAGAGTGTTCTTTTGCGTCAAGTATGCACCACCTCACAACTTGAACTTGCAAGGGTGTTAGGAAACTGATCTATTATCTTTCATAACAACATTACGGTTTCAGTGGCAGGAGTTCAACAAGTGAACAGAATAGAAGGAATAATTTGAGAAGAGGAATAAACACGTCCAGAAAATTGTAAGTCATTTAGTATGTCTGGAGCTACCGGTGAATGCAGGAAACTCAGCTAATTAAAGCCTTCTAGCTTTAATACTAGGTTACTGACTCTCAAATTGAACTTTAGGCAATGGGGGAGAGGAGAGAGTGAGTTTTAAAAGGAGAAGGGAATAATTATATTTGCAGGTTTTAAATGTTATGCCTTGGCAGCAGAAGCAAGAAGAACCACAATCCTGCTGCCTGTGGAACGAAAACCACATTCACAGAAAGATAGACAAAAAGAAAAGGCAGAGGACTATGTACCAGATGAAGGAACAAGATAAAACCCCAGAAAAATAACTACATGAAGTGGAAATAGGCAACCTTCCAGGAAAAGAATTCAGAATAATGATAGTGAAGATGATCCAGGACCTTGGAAAAAGAATGGAGGCAAAGATCAAGAAGAGGAAAGAAATGTTCAACAAAGACCTAGAAGAAGTAAAGAACAAACATCTAGAAGAATTAAAGAACAAACAAACAGAGATGAACAATACAATAACTGAAATGAAAAGTACACTACAAGGAATCAATAGCAGAATAACTGAGGCCGAAGAACGGATAAGGAACCTGGAAGCCAGAATGGTGGAATTCACTGCTGTGGAACAGAATAAAGAAAGAAGAATTAAAAGAAATGAAGACAGCCTAAGAGACCTCTGGGACAACATTAAAAACACCAACATTCACATTAGAGGGGTCCCAGAAGGAGAAGAGAGAGGGAAAGGACCCAAGAAAATATTGGCAGAGATTATACTCGAAAACTTCCTAACATGGGAAAGGAAATAGCCACCCAAGCCCAGGAAGTGCAGAGAATCCCAGGCAGGATAACCCCAAGGAGAAACACACTGAGACACAGAGTAAGCAAATTGACAAAAATTAAAGACAAGAAAAATTATTAAAAGTAACAAGGGAAAAATGACAAATAACATGCCACGGAACTCCCATAAGGTTAAGATCTGATTTCTCAGCAGAAACTCTACAAGCCAGAAGGGAGTGGCATGATATATTTAAAGTGATGAAAGGGAAGAACCTAAAACCAAGATTACTCTACCCAGTGACGATCTCGTTCAGATTCAATGGAAAAATCAAAAGCTTTACAGACAAGCAAAAGCTAAGACAATTCAGCACCACCAAACCAGCTCTACAACAAATGCTAAAGGAATTTCTCTAAGTGGGAAACACAAGAGAAGAGAAGGACCTACAAAAATAAACCCAAAACAATTAAGAAAATGGTCACAGGAACATACGTATCGATAATTACCTTAAACATGAATGGATTAAATGCTCCAACCAAAAGACACAGGCTCACTGAATGGTTACAAAAACAAGACCCATATATATGCTGTCTACAAGAGACCCACTTCAGACCTAGGGACACGTACAAACTGAAAGTGATGGGATGGAAAAAGATACTCCATGCAAATGGAAATCAAAAGAAAGCTGGAGTAGCAATACTCATATCAGATAAAATAGATTTTAAAACAAAGAATGTTATAAGAGACAAGGAAGGACACTACATAATGATCAAGGGATCAATCCAAGAAGAAGATATAATAATTATAAATATATATGCACCCAACATAGGAGCACCTCAATACATAAGGCAGCTGCTAACAGCTATAAAAGAGGAAATCGACAGTAACACAGTAATAGTGGGGGACTTGAACACCTCACCAACAAATATATCATCCAGACAGAAAATTAATAAGGAAACACAAGCTTTAAATGACACAATAGACCAGACAGATTTGATATTTATAGGACATTCCATCCAAAAACAGCAGACTACACTTTTGTCCCAAGTGCACACGGAATATTCTCCAAGACAGATCATATCTTGGGTCACAAATCAAGCCTCAGTAAATTTAAGAAAATTGAAATCATATCAAGCATCTTTTCTGACCACAATGCTATGAGATTAGAAATAAATTACAGGGGAAAAAAACATAAAAAACACAAACACATGGAGGTTACACAATATGTTACTAAATAACCAAGAGATCACTAAAGAAATTAAAGAGGAAATCAAAAAATACCTAGAAGCAAATGACAATGGAGACACAACAACCCAAACCTATGGGATGCAGGAAAAGCAGTTCTAAGAGGGAAGTTTATAGCAATACAATCCTACCTCAGGAAACAAGAAAAATCTCAAATAAACTATCTAACCTTACACCTAAAGGAATGAGAGAAAGAAGAACAAATAAAACCCAAAGTTAGTAGAAGGAAAGAAATCATAAAGATCAGAGAAGAAAACACTGAAATAGAAACAAAGAAAACAATAGCAAAGATCAATAAAACTAAAAGCTGGTTCTTTGAGAAGATACATTGATAAACCTATAGCCAGACTTATCAAGAAAAAGAGGGAGAGGACTCAAATCAATAGGTTTAGAAATTAAAAAAGAGAAGTTACAACAGACACCACGGAAAAACAAAGCATCCTAAGAGACTACTACAAGCAACTCTTTGCCAATAAAATGGACAACCTGGAAGAAATGGACAAATTCTTAGAAAAGCACAACCTTCGAAAATGAACCAGGAAGAAATAGAAAATATGAACAGACCAATCACAAGCACTGAAATTGAAACTGTGATTAAAAATCTTCCAACAAAGAAAAGTCCAGGACCAGATGGCTTCACAGGTGAATTCTATCAAACATTTAGAAAAGGGCAAACACCCATCCTTCTCAAACTCTTCCAAAAAACTGCAGAGGATGGAACACTCCCAAACTCATTCTATTAGGCCACCATCACCCTGATACCAAAACCAGACAAAGATACTACAAAAAAAGAAAATTACAGACCAATATCACTGATGAAAATAGATGCAAAAATCCTCAACAAAATACTAGGAAACAGAATCCAACAACACATTAAAAAGATCATACACCATGATCAAGTGGGATTTATCCCAGGGATGCAAGGATTCTTCAATATATGCAAATCAATCAATGTGATACACCATATTAACAAACGGAAGAATAAAAACCCTATGATAATCTCAATAGATGCAGGAAAAGCTTTTGACAAAATTCATCACCCATTTATCGTAAAAATTCTCCAGAAGTGGGTATAGAGGGAACCTACCTCAACATAATAAAGGCCATATTCTTGGATTGGAAGAATCATTATTGTGAAACTGACTATGCTACCCAAAGCAATCTACAGATTCAATACAATCCCTATCAAATTACCCATGGCACTTTTTACAGGACTAGAACAAAAATGTCTTAAAATCTGCATGGAGATGCAACAGACCCTGAAGAGCCAAAGTAACCTTGAGGGAAAAAAACAGAGCTGGAGTAATAAGACTCCCTGACTTCAGACTATACTACAAAACTACAATAATCAAGACAATATGGTACTGACACAAAAACAGAAATGTAGATCAACAGAACAGGATAGAAAGCCCAGAGATAAACCCACGCACCTATGGTCAACTAATCTATGACAAAGGAGCCAAGGATATACAATGGAGAAAAGACAGTCTCTTTAATAAATCATGCTAAGAAAACAGGACAGCTACATGTAAAAGAATGATATCAGAACACTCCCTAAAACCATACACAAAAATAAACTCAAAATGGATTAAACACCTAACTGTAAGACCGGACACTACAAAACTCTTAGAGGAAAACATAGGCAGAACACTATGACATAAATCACAGGAAGATCTTTTTTGACCCACCTCCTAAAGAAATGGAAATAAACCCAAAAATAAACAAATGGGACCTAATGAAACTTAAAAGCTTTTGTACAGCAAAGGAAACCATAAACAAGACAAAAAGACAACCTTCAGAATGGGAGAAAATATGTGCAAACAAATCAGCGGACAAAGGATTAATCTCCAAAATATATAAACAGCTCATTATTTAAAAAAACAACCCAATCCAAAAATGGGCAGAAGACCTAAATAGACATTTCTCAGAGAACATATACAGATGGCCAAGAGCCACATGAAAAGCTGCTCAACATCACTAATTATTAGAGAAATGTAATTGCAAAACTGCAATGAGGTATCACCTCACACCAGTTAGATGGGCATCATCAGAAAATCTATAAACAACAAATGCTGGAAAGGGTGTGGAGAAAAGGGAACCCTCTTGCACTGCTGGTGGGAATGTAAATTGATACAGCCACTATGAATAACAGCATGGAGGTTCCTTAAAAAGCTAAAAAAAGAATTACCATATGACCCAGCAACCCCACTACTGGGCATATACCAAGAGGAACCCATAATTCAAAAAGAGTCATATATCACAATTTTCATTGCAGCACTATTTACAATAGCCAGGTCATGGAGGCACCTTAAATGCCCATTGACAGATGAATGGATAAAGAAGATGTGGTACATTTATACAATGGAATATTACTCAGCCATAAAAAGGAACGAAATTGGGTCATTTGTAGAGATGTGGATGGACCTAGAGACTAAGTCAGAAAGAGAAAAACATCATATATTAACACATATATGTGGAATGTAGAAAAATGGTACAGATGAACCAGTTTGCAAGGCAGAAATAAAGACACAGATGTAGAGAGAGAACAAACGTATGGACACCAAGCAGGGAAAGTGGGGGCGGGTGGTGGTGTGATGAATTGGGCGATTGGGATTGACATATATACACTAATATGTGTAAAACTGATAACTAATAAGAACCTGCTGTATAAAAATAAGTAACTAAATATCAAAAAAAAAAAAAAAAAGAGTATCCCTTGGCAATACGTACAGTGGCTTAGAAGTGGATGAGAAAAGAAGCAGGCTGTTAAGATAGTCTATGGTCTGAATGTTTGTGCCCCCCCTGCCAAAACCCATATGTTGAAATCTTAACTCCCAAAGGTGATGATATTAGTACGTGGGGCCTCTGGGAGGTGATTAGGCCATGAGGGTGGAACCCCCTTGAAAGGGATTCGTGTCCTTATAAAAGAGACTACAGAGAGCTCCCTAGACCCTTCTGCCATGTGATGATACAATAAGTAGTATGTGATCCAGAAGCAGGCCTCACTCAACCATGCTGGCACCCTAATCTTGGACCACCAGCCTACAGAACCATGAGAAATAAATCTCTGTTTTTTATAACCTATTAAGTCTATGGTATTTTGTTATAGCAGCCCGAACAAATTAAAACAAATGGAATGCTATTTCATTAGCAAATATAAAATATGACAGCCTGGACCAGGGAAGCAGCAGTCAGATTAGAAAATAAGGAAAGATTTGAAGGGTTATTTTAGAGGAAGAATGAATGACTTTGGTGATTAATTATTATTATTAGTTAGATGTGAGGAGTAACAAAAAGGGCTGCACTTGAGATGGCAACAAGATTTCTGATTTTAGTGACTGGATGATTGAAAATATCATTTTTCCAATGGTAAATACTAAATCTGGATGAGTTTCCTTTGTTTAAGGAAAGGGTAAATGTGGTTTAGGTAGCTCTTAACTTTTAATTTTTTTGATATTCCATTTTATGTAGAACAATCATTTCTATTTACCATACAATTTAAAGGAAGGAGAGGAGAGAAAAGAAGAACAAAGACCAAACAGTTGGTAAGAAAAAAATGTAAGAGAAGAAGGAAAAATGAAACGACAGAAAAGAGCAAGGGAGAATAAAAAAAAAAAAAGGACTGAGAATATTATGAATGCTGTGGAAGAAATGAACATAGAGCTATATGCACCTTCACAGCAAACACGGCACTCACAGACAAGGACACTGACATACACACAGCTCAAGAACATACCTATAAAGAAGAGTAACAGAAATAAGCTCACGAAGAAGTTCCTTTGGACACACTGAGAAACAAAGAAAAGCCAGTCACACCCAGACATTTTCTCTAGACGACTGCTCCCATATTCTGGCCTTGAGAAATACTGCCATTCTAAAAACTGTGTTTGGATTCCTATAAATATAGGTATAAATCAGCACTAATGACTCTTAGTCCACAATAAAAATTTAACCAGAGACCAAAGGATCTCCATTCACTTAGCACTGTAATGAGCATTTTTCCATTCAGCTGTATCCACACACTGTCCTAAGGAGTTTTGTTTATAGTTTCTGGAGCTCTTTCCAATACTCATTACTCTGTGCTTCCATACAAGGGATTTCTCTTTCTAATCAGCTGGCTTCGCACACTCAAGCTCCCGTAATATGGAATCCCTGGAAGTTCTATGAACATCCTGTGCTTGCCTCACTTCCTTATCTTACCACAAGAAGTTACCTTGGAATGAAATGTCCTTCCCCTACCCTTGTCTTCCAACCTAAATTTTTTTTAGTACTCACTATACGCTAGTTCTAGATATGGCCCTGGGAATACAAAGATGAATAGACAGAGACATTGCCCTCAAGTGTCAGCAATGGCATGTGAATAAATACAGAGTACAATGGATGCTATTTAAAAAGTGATAGTAAGTAGGGTGATGGAACAAGGGAGGAAGTAAACCACTTTGCCTCAGCAAAAGCTTCAAATAGGAAGTCAGGCCTGTGCTAGGTATTTAAGGATGAGTTGACAAAAATGTGGTATATGCATGCAATGGAATATTATTTGGCCTTAACAGGGAAGGAAATTATGACACATGCTACAACATGGATGAACCCTGAAGACATTATGCTAAGTTAAATAAGACAGTCACAAAAGAGCAAATACTGTATGATTCTACTTATATGAGGTACCTAGGCAAATTCATAAAGACAGAAAGTGGAATGGTGGTTGCCAGGGGCTTGTGGCAGGGGGAAATGGGGAGTTGTTTAATGGGTACAGAATTTCAGTTTTGCATAATGAAGAAAGGTTCAGAGAAGGATGGTGGTAATGGTTGCATAATAATGTGAACGTACCTATTGCCACTGAGTTGCAGACTTAAAAATGGTTACAATGGTAAAGTTTAAGTATATTTTACCACGATTTTAAAAAATGAATCAACATTCACCAGAGGAACAAAGCTAAGAGAAAATTTAAATAAGAATACACGCAAAACCATGAACATGTAAAACAGAATCGCATGAGAGTTCTTAGAAAAATTAATTCTAAGTCAGGGAAAAGAGAAGAACAAAAAGTGATCATATTGGCGAGATATGCAAGGGCCAGATCAAAAATGTCTTGTGTCTAAAGATCAAAAACACTTTGTAGGCAATGTTTAAACTTTATCTGATAGTGTGGAAACAATCTGAGCAGAATATTAGAGTTTATAAATATCTCTTTAAATGTTGGCATCACTCAGGCTCTGCCCTTACCCCGCCTTACTTCTCAATATATACACTCCAACTGTATGTTTTCATCCACTGGATTCAACAGCAATCTATACACAGATTTCAATCACATAGATGTCTCTATCCCCTGGAGCCCTGTATATCAAATCTCCCACTTAACAATTCTGCCTGGGTGTCTCAAAGCACTTCAAAATCAACATGTTTAAGACTGAATTATCTCTCATTTCTACCTTCCCCCATCACTTCTAAGCCTGTTTCTTGCCTTAAAGCTCTATCTAAATAAATGGTATACTGTCAAATAAGTCATCCAAGCCAGAAACCGAGACTTTGAACTCCCAGCACCTACCCCTATAGTAGTGGGCACTCAATAAACACTTGTTAAATGATTTGCAGAGCAACAGAGTGGACACTGCAAAACGGGGTGAAGTTAGTGCTGAAGGAAGGAAGGAAACCAATAAAATAGCCAAGGAGAGAAATGAGAAGTCCCTAAACTTGAAAAGGAGTCTAAGAAATTAAGCGGAAGTCATACATTTGACAGAACTACTTAAACTATATGCCAAAAAATGTATAGGCATATTGCTTAAATAATCTAAAATACTTGATACACTTGTATAAGCTAAATAAAATTTTCCCATTCTACATTTCTTTCCTTTCTATTCATTTCCTTTAGAATAACTGAAATATCAGTAG
Organism: Neophocaena asiaeorientalis asiaeorientalis; assembly: GCF_003031525.2. NCBI lineage: Eukaryota > Metazoa > Chordata > Mammalia > Artiodactyla > Phocoenidae > Neophocaena > Neophocaena asiaeorientalis. The sequence goes on from NW_020185328.1 coordinate 15,945,887, forward strand.
AATTTAGGCAAATCATAATTTGATCATACAAAAGAAGGGGCCATATGAAAATTTCTGAACAAGTTTACATGTCAATCTTTTTTTAATAATGCCTTCCACATAAATCTACTTCTCAATCAGGCATCTGTTAAATGCCTGAAAATATTTCAAGTAAATAAATTGCTTGGAAGTATCCCACAACTCTTTTAGAGTTCTTGAAATGACAATTAGAACCAATTGAGATCATAAAATTCCTGAGCTTAAATGACCTCAGAGGTCCTTTAATCTAATACCTTAAATGCTATTTGCTTTTTTGGTTTTTTTCGCACACACACACTGTATTTTATTTTTACAAGAGATAAATAAACTGACACCAAGCATTGTAAATGAATGACCACAACGAAAGCAACGATTGCAATTGCCAAACACAAAACACACTCATACTATGTCACGATATTGACATTCAGTCCAGTAATCCTCCACTGTAACAGCTCCTTTACTTTGCAGTGAAAACTCATTTGTATATTTTTGGCCTCTGAGTCCTTGAGGGATTTTTTTTTTATTCAAACAGAAAGTCACAAAAATTATAATCATCCTCATCAGTTCACTCAGTTCCATGTAATTATTTTTTTTATCTTGATCTTTTGTTAGCACTTTTATGAATTCATCAGTTTTCCATTAGAGTTCTGAAAATGCTTATTCATTCAGTTCAGCAGTATAGTCAGTTACCAGAAACCTGTACTTGTCAGAGTCTTTTCCATGAATTCCTTGAAGATGACACCCTTTTATAAGAACGTTTTTGCAAAAGCATCAGAATACACCCAGAACTGTCTGTAAATGACAAAAGACTTAAAAATGACCACGGTTAAAGATTTGATGAAAGTTCATAATAATGCAATTGACAAGGAAATTTAGTTATTTCTGAGATATACATTTTAAAGTAATAACTAGAGTTATGACTTATAACACTATACCAGAACGTATAAGATTTTTAGAAATTTCATGTAATGTATGAAACATTTATATTAACATATTTCCATACAAATAACCCAAAGAAAGTTTAGTATTAGTTGTTTCTATTTGTTTGGTTGTTTTATTTTTATACTGCAGGTTATTATTAGTCAACAATTTTATACACATCAGTGTATACATATCAATCCCAATCGCCCAATTCAGCATACCACCATCCCCACCCCACTGCGGTTTTCGCCTCTTGGTGTCCATACATTTGTTCTCTACATCTGTGTCTCAACTTCTGCCTTACAAACCGGTTCATCTGTACCATTTTTCTAGGTTCCACATACATGCGTTAATATACGATGTTTGTTTTTCTCTTTCTGACGTACTTCACTCTGTATGACAGTCTTTAGATGCATCCACATCTCAAAAAAAGACTCTATTTCATTCCTTTTATGGCTGAGCAATATTCCATTGTATATATGTACTACATCTTCTTTATCCATTCGTCTGTTGATGGGCATTTAGGTTGCTTCCATGACCTGGCTATTGTAAATAGTGCTGCAATAACACTGGGGTGCATGTGTCTTTTTGAATCATGGTTTTCTCTGGGTATATGCCCAGTAGTGGGATTGCTGGATCATATGGTAATTCTATTTTTAGGTTTTTAAGAAACCTCCATACTGTTCCCATAGTGGCTGTATCAATTTACATTCCCACCAACAGTGCAAGAATCACATTGACTGATTTGCATATATTGAAGAATCCTCACATCCCTGGGATAAATCTCACTTGATCGTGGTGCATGATCCTTTTAATGTGTCGTTGGATTCTGTTTGCTAGTATTTTGTTGAGGATTTTTGCATCTAAATTCATCAGTGATATTGGTCTGTAATTTTCTTTTTTTGTAGTATCTTTGGTTTTGGTACCAGAGTGATGATGGCCTCAAAGAATGAGTTCGGGAGTGTTCCTTCCTCTGCAATTTTTTGGAAGAGTTTGAGAAGGATGGGTTTTAGCTCTTCTCTAAATGTTTGGTAGAATTAACCTGTGAAGCCATCTGGACCTGGACTTTTGTTTGTTGTAAGATTTTTAATCACAGTTTCAATTTCATTACTTGTGATTGGTCTGTTCATATTTTCTGTTTCTTCCTGGTTCAGCCTTGGAAGGTTATACCTTTCTAAGAATTTGTCCATTTTATTGGCATAGAGTTGCTTGTAGTAGTCTCTTAGGATGCTTTGTATTTCTGTGGTGTCTGTTGTAACTTCTCCTTTTTCATTTCTAATTTTATTGATTTGAGTCCTCTCCTTCTTTTTCTTCATGAGTCTGGCTAATGGTTTATCACTTTTGTTTATCTTCTCCAAGAACCTGACTTTAGTTTTATTGATCTTTGCTATTGTTTTCTTTGTTCTTATTTCATTTATTTCTGCTCTGGTCTTTATAATCTCTTTCCTTCTGCTAACTTTGGGTTTTGTTTGTTCTTCTTTCTCTAGTTCCTTTAGGTGTAAGGTTAGATTGTTTACTTGAGATTTTTCTTATTTCTTAAGGTAGGCTTGTATAGCTATAAATTTCACTCTTAGAACTGCTTTTGCTGCATCCCATAGGTTTTGGATCATCGTGTTTTCATTGTCATTTGTCTCTAGGTATTTTTTGATTTCCTATTTGATTTCTTACGTGATCTCTTGGTTATTTAGTAACGTATTGTTTAGCCTCCATGTGTTTGTGTTTTTTACTGTTTTTTCTCTGTAATTCATTTTTAGTATCATATGTTGTGGTCAGAAAAGATGCTTGATATGATTTCAATTTTCTTAAATTTACTGAGGCTTGATTTGTGATCCAAGATATGATCCTAAATGTTATTTGAATGCTTCTAATAGCAGACAACTCACTACCTCATTAAGCAGTTCAGTTAAACTTCTAACAAATTTTTTCATAATGAGCCAAAGCTTACCACATAATAAGATTTCAAACATTTGACATTCATGATTATGTATGCTTCAACCAAACTAATAATATTCTATTGATCCAGCAATCCCAGTTCTGGGTATATATTTAAAGAAGTTGAAATCAGGATTTGACTGATCCTGTTGAACCAGGATTCAACAGATACCCTGCGGGTATATGATCTAAAGATACCCACATTCCCATGTTCACTGCAGCATTATGCACAACAGCCAAGACATTGAAACAACCTAAATGTTCTGCAATGGATGAATGGATAAAAAATGTGGTATATATAAGATGGAATATTATTCAGCCTTAAAAAAGAAGGAAATCCTGTTAATGCTGTTCAATGGGAAAGTTAACTCTCACTTAACTGCTTCTCTTTTCTTCTCTGTTTACCCAGGCAGCATGATACAGTGGAAAGACCTTTGGACAGAAACGTCGGAAATGCATTTTTGAGGTTTTTTAACTCCCTGAGTGACCTTTGCACCTTAGTTTTTTCTTGTGAGGTGAGGAAAACAGTCCAGAAGGTTTCCTAAGGTATTCTCCAATTCCACCCCATAGTCTGTATTATACCAACAATGCAATTTAAGCATATTTACTGTAGGTTCAAATAATATGGGGAGAAGGAGAAGCTGAGTTCAGGAGAAGAGGAAAAGATATTTAAAAAGAAGAAAACTAAATGGGTTTGAAGAATGGAATCAAGAAATTCACAATACAAAATACTAAAATTAAAAGACAATTCCACTTACAAATGATTGTTCTATGCCAAATATGGTGAAAAAAATTCCAGAAGATGGAGGAAACACTTTACCTGATATTTAGTAGCTTCAGTGCATTTAGCAGCACTCCCCTTTTTACATCATAGTCTATTTTCTGATCAGTTCCAAAGCTTGGAGCTCGATTGATCTGAAATTTACAAAGAAAACAATAAGTAAACAAACGTTGGTAGGTCAATCAATATGCAGTACAAATTTGTTAATTTAATGTGGGATCCCCAACCAGCAGAAGGACTCTACAATAAATCTCAAAGCACTATATGGTAGATGGCCCAGTCACCATTGCCACTCCTCCCTTCCCCAACACCTCAAGTCAAGGAGTTGCAAGGAATTGACTGTCATCACTGCCCCTTCCCCCTGCTGCCTTAGCTTCAGATTTTCAGTCAGCATATCTGCCCTCTCCCTCCTCTCCACTCTCTCCAATCTATTACTCCATGAACTCTAGGTCTTAACTTTAGGAAGTTAAAGTGACTCATCCAAACAAAAAGGTTGGAGGACCAGTAATAACAATAACAATAATAAAAATGGAACAAAAAATAATAGGGATATTACCAATATAGTAATAATTATATTCATGTATGTATTTCCCATATTGAAATTATCAGTGCCCTCTTTTCACTGCTTTCAGATCTTCTGGATGAATATGTCTATTGTTGCCTGAAAAATAAATTGTATTTCTTTCTTCCTGGGTCAGACAATAATTCATCAATTTTCATTTCATTTCATTGAAATTACTCAGAGGATACCATTAAAGGTAGCTGCAAACTAACCTCTATGAGCTTTTCTAACTGTTTAAGGAGTCATGGGAATAACTGAGCCATTTGTGGTTGTTCTTCTTTCCCACATCATTTCTAGGATTTCACTAAAAAGAAAAATAAGAAGTAACTACATATACTCTGAAATCTAGTATACAATATATTACCACTTCAAGAGCTGGAGTGTTTGTTTTTGTCTTTGTTGTTTTGGGTTTTATTGTTGTTGTTGTTATGAAAATGTAATTGGGATAGCAGATGTTTAAGAAAATTACTTACTCAATTAACTCAGTTGGTGAGAACACTGCTGAGTTCAAAACTACAGCTTTGCTTCATGACCACCAACTAACTCCACAGGCTATCTCAAAAAACATACATGCTACTCCTCATAGAGGAGGGTCATGTTATACAAAACCATCACCACAAAAGACAAGATAACTGACAACACACATCTTACAACTGGCAGCTGAAGGAAATGCCACATTACACTTAAGAAATCATCCAGGAATACAAACGCCTCTAATTGTAAATGTGGCACAAGATCACTGCAGAAAAATTAGAAACAGAAGCCAAACAAACAACAGAAAGATCACCTGCAATTCCACTACCTTGTGTCTTGTTAACCATTTGATAAATGGTGCTCCAGATATTTGCTATGTATACATTTTATAATATTCATTTGCCTTCCAATATATCTCTATACTAAATATACTACTTTATAATCCAAGGTTTTCTCTTAATAATGTATTGTGAAAATCTTTCATGTCATCATTTTGATAGTTACCTGGTATTCCTTGTATAGAATTATGGCAAACTATTTTTTTCAATAGAGAAATGCCTTACTATATTATGCCTTTGCTGATTTCTGATATAGAAGGTGATGAACATATTCTTGTCTGTGTGATGTGGTCTCAAGGGGAAGAGAATAGCTTGGTAATTGCAAGAACATCCATTTATTCCAGGTAAATTTGAAAAAGGAAGTTTATTAATCTACTACTTCAAAGTTCCAAGTATTTCCTCTTACAAGTGCAGAGAAAGGGTAAAGTAATATTTTTATATGACAAAAGCTTCAACCATTCAATACTGATTCAAATCTCTGGAATTTGCAAAACAAAGATAGTTCTGCTACTACATGTAACAGGATTATTAAAAAAAAAATTTTTTTGAACTGATGATTAAGTGGTTTACTGAAATGTTATCTATCTTTATAGAATTCCTCAGTGCTTCATTTTAAAACTGCAGTCTAGAATTCTGCCAAGCATATCCCTCCTCCAGGATGGTAGACAGTCTTGGTACAACATAATCTCAGACCCTCTCTCTTTTCTATTTCAGATTCTTCACTCTACTCTCATGCAAGAGAAATTGGTCTATCAAGAAATGTACCTACACATCAAATAAACTAATACGTGGAAAGGAAGAAAAACTTAATTCAATTAACATTTTGGATGTTTTCTTTAAGTTTTATGAGAAAGGTAAAGAAAAGAATAAAAGAAAAATCACAAGTGGCTGACAGAAGAAACGCTGAAAATTAGGGTTCCATCCAGCCCAAGTTCTATTCTATAACGTGGACGGCTTCTTTTGGTTCTCATTTCCTAACCCAACTGTAAAACAAACAAAACCCACAAGTGTTAGAGTCTTAAAGCTCAGCAGCTTGTAAATGCGTGCAAAAAGGAAAATTATTAGAAAGCAAATTAAATTAATAAATACTATTTATTAACCAACCAAATCACAGTTTTATTATCAAGATAAGCACAATCATTTCATGCACACATAAAAGTTTCCATAATAGATTCTGTGCTCCTAAATTAGTGCTGTTTCCTCCGACTAGTAACTTCTCCCAGCCCCAGCCCCTACCCCACTTTCTACCACCTTAAATACTCCTCAGGTGTTCCCTCTTCTGCAAAGACATTTTTTTAACTCTCAAATATACACATGTACACAGAGAGATTAATCACTCTGTTTGTGCTGGCTCCTTATTCCCTACTTATACTTGTAAATACTAGCATAAACACATATCTGAGTCCCCACTAGACCAGGACAACCTTATTTTTCTTCTATCTCCACCATCTGGCCCAATGATTTGTTGAAATTAATTCAAGGATACTTAAAATATTAGCATTATATTTATACTCCACTCAATTTCCATGTTTTTCCCTAAAAATGTTTTCTATGATTGAAAATTTCTGCAATTTGCCACTACGAATCATTGCCTGCAATTATTCCAGTTAACTAAAAGTTAACATGTTCAGAGGCACTCTCTACCTAATTCCACTTGATGGCGCCAAAAGGTTTTTACCAATGTATATTAGAAGTACTATGATTGCAGCCAGGAGAAAATACAAAGGAAGATCTAAATAAGATTCTTTAAACTGTTTTGATATAATAAATGTTCATTACCCACAGCTGTTGGTTATTGAGGAGTTTTTAAATGGTTATGATTGATCTGAAAATGATGAAAGAATGAATAGAAAATGAAAAGAAGTTATTGTGAAGTTTTTTAATGGTTCTTATTGATCTGGAAATGATGGAGAAAATAAAGTATAAAGAAACATGAATGTCAACAATAGTATTTCTGAGCCTTTAAAAAATATAGAACCATTTAGTCAGTTCTGATCTACCAAGCTAATGGTAAGCTCCAGTTAGGCAAGTGCTTTTAAAAACAGGTAAATAAAATATCTATAAAATCATTATTCCTTGCTATCCTTTCAGTTCTACTTCATGCATACTGCCTTCACTTCTTTCCCACTCCGTCAAGGCTAAAAGACAAGCAACAGGGGCAGAAAAAAAAAATACAGGTAAAAACAGGAAAGGAAAGTAAGAAGAGGAAAACAGCAAAAATAAAGGAAGAAAATGTTAGGCCTTAGGTGAAGGGCCATAGTCCAGAGTCAAGTGCTTTCATATCCAAGGAACGGAGGAAGCAAAATAATAAGCAAAATTCTTCACATTTATCATATTTCTAGGATCCAGGCAGGAGCAAAATTTGAATACCTGACAGAACTGTATTTGATTGGAAATATAATACACATTATTTGCTCACAGTAGATTCAACACACACACAAATGAAACCAGTAGCCCTCAAACTGGAAAAGTGTTCTTTCCTAAAAATATATTTTGAGTGTCTTGATCTCACCTATCACTCATTCAATTTGCTTTTGCAAACCTTGATATTACAGATGTAACTTCTAAGTCATTAACAAAAAAAGAGATAACCAGCTTAAAATGACAGGTAGTTGTTGATGATATCTTCTATAGTAATATTTTCCTTAAAATGTAACTAATCTAGTAAACACTGTTTAGGTAGGTGTTATTTTCTTGACAAAGTTTCCTAAATGCAATATTCTGTGGCCATGTGATCTATGACCGTGGAGCTCGATGATCAGAGCCACATACTCTATGATCAGGGAGCTTAGGGGAATTGCTGGATGTGGTACTGTGTGACTTCTAAGGTTTCTTCTGTATACAATATAAATACAAACATGACTGAAAAGGTACAAAAATCTTACACATTATTTTTATTTTGCCTTTATATTATTCTATATTTTCCAAATGATCTTTTATAATGGAAGAAAAATAATGACGACTCTGACCAAACCAGGGTCTGGCAGCAAGCCCAAAGGCACAGTTCACAGGCTAGACATGAGGGGAGCCCCAGGCACGTAATATGGCCTTAAAGGAGAATTCATGTCACCTGGGGTGTCAAGTATTAACTACTGATTAATGAACTAATTGGAGCCTCTCTCCTCTTAGAGAGTTTGAAGGGGAGACACACTGAAGGCAGGGAGCTACAGTCCTGCAGCCTAGTCACCCACGGAGAGGAAAGACAACAACCAGAAGTCATGAAGTGGTAGAGCTGTGAGGCTGAGAAAATAGTGGAGAGAGTAGACAACAAATCAGTAAAAGCAGATCCATGCGTATATGCAAAATGCCTAACCTAGAAATTCACCCAGTGCTAATTTGGGAAAAGTAAGATTAAATACACTGACCCACTATCGGAACTGTTCTATTCCCCGAATGCTCATTCTCTTCCTCCCACATACTCTATTCAGGCTTCTTTCTGCTTAGTTAATGAAACAACTGTGCCAAGTACACATGTAAGAAACATTTGTTTTAGTACACAAGAAGAGGGATCACAGGGGCCCTGAACCAAGATGGCAGAGTAGAAGGACGTGCTCTCACTCCCTCTTGCGAGAACACCAGAATCACAACCAGCTGCTGGACAATCATCAACAGGAAGACACTGGAACTCACCAAAAAAGATACCCCACATCCAAAGACAAAGGAGAAGCCACAATGAGATGGCAGAAGGAGCGCAATCACAGCAAAATCAAATCCCATAACTGCTGGTGGGTGACTCACAGACTGGAGAACACTTATACCACAGAAGTCCACCCACTGGAGTGAAGGTTCTGACCCCACGTCACGCTGCCCAACCTGCGGATCCACCAATGGGAGGAGGAATTCCTAGAGAATCAGACTTTGAAGGCTAGCAGGATTTGATTGCAGGACTTCAACAGGACTGGGGGAAACAGAGACTCCACTCTTGGAGGGCACAAAGTAGTGTGCACATCGGGACCCAGGAGAAGGAGCAGTGACCCCATAGGAGACTGAACCAGACCTACCTGCTAGTGTTGGAGGGTCTCCTGCAGAGGTGGGTGATGGCTGTGGCTCACTGTGGGGACAAGGACACTGGCAGCAGAAGGTTGGGAAGTACTTCTTGGCATGAGCCCTCCCAGAGTCTGCCATTAGTCCCACCAAAGAGCCCAGGTAGGCTGCAGTGTTGGGTTGCCTCAGGCCAAACAACCAACAGGGAGGGAACCCAGCCCCACCCATCAGCAGTCAGGGAGATTAAAGTTTTGCTGAGCTCTGCCCACCAGAGCAACAGTCAGCTCTACCCACCACCAGTCCCTCCCATCAGAAAACTTGCACAAGCCTCTTACATAGCCTCATCAACCAGAGGGCAGACAGCAAAAGCAAGAAGAACTACAATCCTGCAGCCTGTGGAACAAAAACTACATTCACAGAAAGACAGACAAGATGAAAAGGCAGAGGGCTATGTCCCAGATGAAGGAACAAGACAAAACCCCAGAAAAAGAACTAAATAAAGTGGAGATAGGCAACATTCCAGAAAAAGAATTCAGAATAATGAGAGTGAAGATGATCCAGGACCTCGGAAAAAGAATGGAGGCAAAGATCGAGAAGAGGCAAGAAGTGTTCAACAAAGATCTAGAAGAATTAAAGAACAAACAAACAAAGATGAACAGTACAATAACTTTAGTGAAAAATACACTAGAAGGAATCAATAGCAGAATAACTGAGGCAGAAGACTGGATAAGTGACCTGGAAGACAGAATGGAGGAATTCACTGCTGCGGAACAGAATAAAGAAAAAAAAATGAAAAGAAATGAAGACAGCCTAAGAGACCTCTGGGACAACATTAAACACAACAACATTGACATTGTAGGGGTCCCAGCAGGAGAAGAGAGAGAGAAAGGACCAGAGAAAATATTTGAAGAGATTATAGTCGAAAACTTCCCTAACAAGAGAAAGGAAATAGCCACCCAAGTCCAGGAAGCACAGAGAATCCCATAAAGGATAAATCCAAGGAGAAACATGCCGAGACACATAAAATAAATTGGCCAAAATTAAAAACAAAGAAAAATTATTGAAAGCAGCAAGGGAGAAACAACAAATAACATACAAAGGAACGCCCATAAGGTTAACAGCTGATTTCTAAGCAGAAACTCTACAAGCCAGAAGGGATTAGCATGATATACTTAAAGTGCTGAAAGGGAAAAACCTACAACCAAGATTAGTCTACCCAGCAAGGATCTCATTCGGATTCGATGGAGAAATCAAAAGCTTTACAGACAAGCAAAAGCTAAGAGAATTCAAAACCACCAAACCAGCTCTACAACAAATGCTAAAGAAACTTCTCTAAGTGGGAAACACAAGAGAAGAGAAGGACCTACAAAAACAAACCCAAAACAATTAAGAAAATGGTCACAGGAACATATATATCGATAATTACCTTAAACATGAATGGATTAAATGCTCCAACCAAAAGACACAGGCTCACTGAATGGTTACAAAAACAAGACCCATATATATGCTGTCTCTGTGAAGAGACCCACTTCACACCTAGGGACACATACAGACTGAAAGTGATGGGATGGAAAAAGATACTCCATGCAAATGGAAATCAAAAGAAAGCTAGAGTAGCAACAATCATATCAGATAAAATAGACTTTAAAATAAAGAATGTTACAAGAGACAAGGAAGGACATTACATAATGATCAAGGGATCAATCCAAGAAGAAGATATAAGAATTATAACTATATATGCACCCAACATAGGAGCACCTCAATACATAAGGCAGCTGCTAACAGCTATAAAAGAGGAAATCGACCGTAACACAGTAATAGTGGGGAACTTGAACACCTCACTTACACCAATGGACAGATCATCCAAAATGAAAGTAAATAAGAAAACACAAGCTATAAATGACACAATAGACCAGATAGATTTAATTGATATTTATAGGACATTCCATCTAACAACAGGAGATTACACTTTCTTCTCAAGTGTGCACGGACCACTCTCCACGATAGATCACATCTTGGGTCACAAATCAAGCCTCGGTAAATTTAAGAAAATTGAAATCATATCAAGCATCTTTTCTGACCACAATGCTATGAGATTAGAAATCAATTACAGGGAAAAAAACCGTAAAAAACACAAACACATGGAGGCTAAACAATGTGTTACTAAATAACCAATAGATCACGTAAGAAATCAAATAGGAAATCAAAAAATACCTACAGACAAATGACAATGAAACACGATGATCCAAAACCTAGAACTGCAAAAGCAGTTCTAGTGGGAAGTTTATAACAAGCCTACCTCAAGAAACAAGAAAAATTTCAAATAAACAATTTAACCTTACAGGTAAAGATAAAAGAGAAAGAAAAACAAACAAAACCCATGGTTAGCAGAAGGAAAGAACTCATCAAGATGAGAGCAATAATGAATGAAACAGAAACCAAGAAAACAAAGCAAAGATCAGTAAAATTAAAAGCTGGTTCTTTGAGAAGATAAACAAAATTGATAAACCATTAGCCAGACTCATCAAGAAAAGAAGGGAGAGGACTCAAATCAATAAAACCAGAAATGAAAAAGGAGAAGTTACAACAGACACCACAGAAATACAAAGCATCCTAAGAGACTACTACAAGCAACTCTTTGCCAATAAAATGGACAACCTGGAAGAAACGGACAAATTCTTAGAAAGGCATAACCTTCCAAGACTGAACGAGGAAGAAATGGAAAATATGAACAGACCAATCACAAGTAATGAAATTGAAACTGTGATTAAAAATCTTCCAACAAACAAAAGTCCAGGATCAGATGGCTTCACAGGTTAATTCTATCAAACATTTAGAGAAGAGCAAACACCCATCCTTCTCAAACTCTTCCAAAAAATTGCAGTGTAAGGAACAGTCCCAAACTCATTCTATTAGGCCACCATCACCCTGATACCAAAACCAGACAAAGATACTACAAAAACACACCTATGGTCAACTAATCTATGAAGAAGGAGGCAAGGATATACAATGGAGAAAATACAGTCACTTCAATAAATGGTGCTGGGAAAACTGGACAGCTACATGTAAAAGAATGAAATTAGAACACTCCCTAACACCATACACAAAAATAAACTCAAAATGGATTAAAGACCTAAATGTAAGACCGGACACTATAAAACTCTTAGAGGAAAACATAGGCAGAACACTCTATGACATAAATCACAGCAATATCCTTTTTGACCCACCTCCCAGAGAAATGGAAATGAAACCAAAAATAAACAAATGGGACCTAATGAAACTTCAAAGCTTTTGCACAGCAAAGGAAACCATAAACAAGACACAAAAACACAGCCTTCAGAATGGGAGAAAATATCTGCACACAAATCAATGGACAAAGGATTAATCTCCAAAATATATAAACAGCTCATGCAGCTCAGTATTAAAAAAACAAACAACCCAATCCAAAAATGGCAGAAGACCTAAATAGACATTTCTGCAAAGAAGACATACAGATGGCCAAGAGGCACATGAAAAGCTGCTCAACATCACTAATTATTAGAGAAATGCAAATCAAAACTACAATGAGGTATCACCCCATACCAGTTAGAATGGGCATCATCAGAAAATCTACGAACAACAAAGGCTGGAGAGGGTGTGGAGAAAACGGAACCCTCTTGCACTGTTGGTGGGAATGTAAATTGATACGGCCACTATGGAGAACAGTATGGAGGTTCCTTAAAAAACTAAAAATAGAATTACCATATGATCCAGCATTCCCACTACTGGGCATATACCCAGAGAAAACCATAATTCAAAAAGACACATGCACCCAATGTTCATTGCAGCACTATTTACAATAGCCAGGTCATGGAAGCAACCTAAATGCCCATTGACAGATGAATGGATAAAGAAGATGTGGTACATATATACAATGGAATATTACTCAGCCATAAAAAGGAATGAAATTGGGTCATTTGTTGAGACGTGGATGGATCTAGAGACTGTCATACAGAGTGAAGTAAGTCAGAAAGAGAAAAACAAATATTGTATATTAACACATATATGTGGAAACTAGAAAAGTGGTACAGATTAACTGGTTTGCAGGGCAGAAATTGAGACACAGATATAGAAAACAAACATATGGACACCAAGGGGGGAAAGCCACAGGGGGGCGGGCGTGGTGGTGTGCTGAATTGGGCGATTGGGATTGACATGTATACACTGATGTGTATAAAATGGATGACTAATAAGAACCTGCTATATAAAAAAATAAAATAAAATTCAAAAGAAAAAAAAAAAAAAAGAAGAGGGATCAGTTCTCTTTCTTCTTAAAGAAACGCCTTACCTCCAGAAGCCATGGCTTTAGTTTTCTATCCAACAAAATATCAAATCCCAGGACTTCGAAGCAGACACTTTCACTTCCTGGAGGTTGACCAGGTCTGCACATTCGATATGCATGCAGGACATGAGGTTCTGCTACAATCAGAGTCTTTACCACCAATTCCTGTAAAGATTGTCATTTTTAAAAAAAGATGAAAAGCCTTATTTCTTTGTATCTCATTTACATACATGGAAATCAGGCCTGGACTTACAAACTAGCATCCTGGCCAGGTTCACAAAGGTCTGTGGCATCTAACCCCTGCCACTGCTCTGACTTCATCTCACCCAACTCTCCCCCTGCCCACTGTGCTCCAGCCATGCTCCTCTTCTCTAGGCCTCTCATACTAGCTGATCCCTCTTCCTGAAACACTCTTCCCCCAATATTCCCATGTCTGGCCCTTTGATACTCAGAGTCCTTCCCTGACCCCTGAGTCAAAAGTAGGCACCCATACATCATTCATTACTGTGTCACTACACAGCATAGGATCAGCTGATCTTTTTCTTTTTTGTTGTTAAAACAGAGTCCTTGTCTGTATTATTTACAACCCCATTCCCAGTGCTTAACAATAGTGCCTGGCATTTAGTAAATGCTCAAGATCACCTGTGAACAAATAAAAATTTATGAATGCAGCTTGTATTTGTTAAATAAGTAAGGTAGGATCACATGCTTGCCTTCTCAGAAACCATACAGAAGGCGAGGGGATGGGAGGGAAGACAATTCCAAGGAGAGTAAACTATTTCACAAACAACATTATAGAACCTCCACTTAGACAAAGCCTGAAAGGTCAAGAGGACAGAATCTAGGAGAGCTGGGTTTCTCTGTGCAGTGATGATTCTGTTGTTCATAAGGTTTATCTGAAATCAGAGTACTGCCAATTAACAAACTAGCTGTCAAGATTTTCTGTGAGAACACATAATACTACTAGGGTGAGTTACTAATGCTAATAAAAGAAAAAGTTGGTTTACCGAAGTTTGAGAACAAGCTATGGATTGTGGAAAAGCTGTCTCGCTGGTTTTTGCTTAGAATATACTGTCTTTTTAACTCCCATTCTACAGGTACAGGCAATATAGCATGGCAGTTAAGAAAATGGCTCCAAAGTTGACTTTCTGGCTTTATCCCAGGCTTTGCTACTTGTTAGATGTGCATCCTCAGTCATGTTGCTTAAACTTTGTCTCATTTTTCTAAAATGTAAACTGGCAATAGCAATAATACCTGCTGCAAAAGACTGATGGAAGGACAAAATGAGACTCCATGTATAACTCTTAGCATAGTGCCTAGAACAGAGTAAACCGTCAAGAGGGGTTAGCAACTTAACTACTATTGTTATATTTATTCTATTATCCTTCTGGAATTCCACCTCATATATCTGGTCAGACACAAACATTCAGCTGCCTGGTGGGAGCAGTATTTATTATGAGAGAAAGAAATGGAAGATGAAGTTAACCTCGCTGTTACCAAGAATCCCAACCCAGAACGTATGTGGGGATATCAGAGATGCCACAAGAGGCTGTTCTTAGAAAATTCTATTCAAAATAACAAATGCGTGGTAGCACCACAGTATATGAGGATAAAAAAGAAAAGTTCACGTTATATAAATCTTGAGATATTACTGAAATCACCTGAGTAGGAAAAAGAGGTTAAAACCTTGACTAGTAAGTGTCTATGTGAAACAGGACAGGTGGGGAGATGGGGGGGGCAGAGTGAGGGGGAATGAGTATTTAGACTCTGGATTACAAATCTGTGTTTTTACTACATAAAAACAGCATACTTTTAGGAATCCAGAGGCAAGACTGCAGGTATATGTGAAATCAGTAATGATACAACCAAATACAAATTCCACTAATCAAATCAAATTCCACTAATGCTTTTGAGAATATACAACATTGCTTTGAAAGATGATTTTGTAGATTTGTACCCAAAGTATATAAAAAGCATTCATTAAGGATGATCTTATGAGTGATTAAAGTCATTTTTAACCTCCATGGCCTGCTTTTCTATTGATTTCTTATTTATTCTTGACCAGCACAAAAGCACATATATCTGTTCTTCATAGAAGGTATTGCTGAATGTTAGTTTTCATATGCAGACAGCTACTTTTTAGAGAAATTACCATCAATAAAGTAGTCACCGAAAAAAAGTTCTAAGTTAAATTCATGAAATTAGTAAACTATTAAGATAAAAATTGATTGCACAATTGCTTTCTTCATCTCCTCTTATTCGCTTTTTATACTATCCTATCGATTCACCTTCAACAGACATCTGTAAGTACATGCAATTCTTAACAAGAAAAAGTACTACTTATCTATTAAGGTCCATGACAAATTTCAATTCTTAAAAGAATTACATAAGTGCAGATAGCTTGACAAGATAATTGTAAGAAGGTACTTGGAAAAGTTAATGTTATTAATTATTTATTAATTGGTTACTTATAGATTTATTAATATACATTTTAACAAATGTAGGCAAGAATGATGCAAAATTTACCCATTTATAGAAATGATCATGCAGTGTATCAGAGCTTAATAGGCCGGCAATTGCTATGTTCAGGTAATATCTGAAAATTATATTTTAAGCTCTGAGGAGTTAATTTCCATACTCTTATTAGTATTAGACTTAGTTGTATACCTTGCCCTAATTCAATTATGTGGGGAAAGTACCACTTAAAACCAATGTCTGTAAAGCTAATGATATCCATTTTTCTCTCTGACTGATTCTCTCCGTACATTCCTCACCAAGGCAACCCAACAGATTGCACCTTTTCACAAAGACTTTCCTGAACAATCAAACTCATAAGAAGTGAAGAATCTGGTAAAGAAAAAGAATACCAGAGGGCATCTAAAACTTTCTTGGTCTCACTGAGCTAGTCACCAAATGACCCATTCATTAAATCATCCAGGTATCACCAAGTAGATCTTCCATCATTGAGCTACTGTATCAAAATTGCAGATTTTACCACTTTGATGTTTCTGACCCACATGATAGTAAACTATCATTATTAGAATATTTTTTGGAATTTCCAAAAAACTGGCCTTGTTAAAGTAAATAGATAAATAAACGGCACTGTTGGAATCAAATTTCTTGTTTGGATGTATCAATATTTAGTCTCTCAGGAAGACATAAAAGAAAGTTAACAAGTTGGTGAGAATCTGACCAAATCCAAATGACAAACTTTAAAATTTGATGGAACCCCTAAATTTTTAAAAATTTTGAATTTGTTGCCAACATTTATAAATCAGGAGACTTAGGGCATCTATTGACAAATTAGAGAATGAGGCACACTGGGCCCAAAATACCACATGGCACCAATAGGCTGGTGCTGAGTGATATCTATCCCCTTTAGACGGCTTACGCTCCTCAAATGACCACCGTTCTCAGCCTGCCCTATTTTCTTCTATCCAGACTATTTAACTCCTTTTTACTTGTCTGACACCTAAGTATCTTCCGGTTTACATTCTGTGATCAGAAAATAAGATTTTTAAAAAGATTTAAACTAACAAAACACTAAGAAAAGGAATAAATATAATGATGCTGATTTTTTCTCTGATTTTCTCAAGAGAACCAAGTTCAACCAACAATGAACTTTCACATCCATTTTCCACGATATTTTTATTTAAATATATATTACTTGTCCCAGAAGTCAAATTGTATAGCCCTAATCATGTTAAGTATTTTCAACATACTCTTCTTAACTATGAATACCATTTTAATATTTCTGCTAGGATTAATAAAAGGGTCTGTTTCACCAAGGTTATCTTCTCATACATGTTTCCTTTTCTCTCTTTACCCTTACCATTTGGAATTTCATCTACTGCCATGGCTTTATTTATCCATTACACCTCATACATACACTTTTAACTGCCTGCTCGACTTTTCTACCTGAGAGAGCATTTCAAGTTTAACATATCGAAAGTAGAATTCATCATAGCCTCATGGACCTTTAAAAAACTGAGTTCAGGTGTCAATGCCTCCAGGAAGTCCTGCTATGCCCATCCACTCAAAGCTACTACATGTGGTCTTCCTCTACAACCCCACAGAATCCAATGTATGCCTCTGTTTTTGTACTTGCTACATTGCATTTCATTAACAATTTAAGTGCAAGTGTGTCCTACCAAACTCTTGAGTTTTTTGAGGCTTGGAGCTGTATCTTATAAATCCTCAAATTATCAGCCAGGGACAGGCTTATATTATGGGTTCAATAAATGTTTACTGAATAAATGAATAAATGAACCAGCAAATAAGTGAATAGAACTCTTTTCTCTCATCTGCAAAACTAAGCTCTACATCTTCTCAAAATAAATTCCTTCCTATTCTATTTCAAATAAGGCCACACCCATTCTCCTTATAATTATTCCTCAAAACTGCAGAAGAATATCTGAATACTTCTTCCCCCCTCCCCATTCTAAACATTCAGTTAATCTCAAGGTCTACTTCATTGTCACCTCTTTTATTGTGGTTCAATTCAGGCCATTCTTTTCCCTGAAACTACTCCCAAATGCCCTCCTCTACCTACTTCTGGTCTTCACTCTAATCCATCCTATACCCATTGTCATATTTATCTTTCAAATGCATGCATGGTCTTTGGCCTTATTAATCTCCTCCCTTAAAAACTGAATGAATCCTTACTGCCTACCAAGTGAAGCCTTGATTTCCAGACCTAAAACTTGGCTCCACATATCTTTCCAGCCATTAAGTCTTCATGTATCTCCCACAAATATGATATGCACCAACCTGGGCCACTGTGAACTATTTTCATACCTCCATGCCTTTACTCATGCTTTTGCCTCCGCTTAGCATTCCCTCTTTCCGATCCTAGCAGTAAAAGTACTACTTATCTATTAAGGTCCATGACAAATTTCACTTTCTTCATAAAAGCACACTTTATCTGCCCGATCTAATGTAATCCGTTCTTTATCTAAAATGGTTGATGATCCTTTCAATTAATATGAGGAAAGACAGTTAAAATTGTGAAATGGTATAGTCTTACTGAAATATCACTCCAAAACTTAGCAACATCATGTTGATTTGCTTGTAGAAATTCTGTAAACCATCTGATGGAACGTTTGCTGCCTTTGTTTTCAGTTTCATCCCTTTCAAAATGCTCATTGTGCTTGTTCACAGAGTAGTTTGTCAGATGCATGTATAACTGGGTCTGTAACAAGTCAGAACCAAAATTGTTATCACCTATGAGACTCTAGAACCATGACATTTCACAGAAAAGAAAGCATCCAAAGAGGAAAGCCAATTTTAAAGTTTAAAATATACATATTCATAATTTAATGATTATAAAGGTAATTTTCAAAATGCAATGGCACATTTTTCTAAAAAAGGTTGTGAAAGTAGTCACCTTCAAAGTTACTTTGTATATTATTGAAAAGATATCTACCATAGAAAGTATGAAAATAATAAGGATATATAGAGTAATTAAATGAAAATGTGAAACTACATATTGCTAAGCAAGAAAAATGCTGTAACTCTGAAGTTTGTTTTTCTTAGTTGGTTTGTTTTTAATGTTTTTCTAAAATTTTCATCCTAACTTGTTTTGGGAAAGGAATTTTCTGAGAGAGTATTCTATATCTTCTCAAACAAAGATTTAAAAGTAAAAGCTCAAGTAAGTAGCAGAAACCTAGAGGCAGGATACCAACCTCAACCTCTGCCCTCCCATCCTGACTGGAAGATCACTGTAACTTGGTAACAAGACAGAGTGCACTCAGAGTCAGGAGACAGAAGCACCACACGATGCTGTACAAATGTCTAAATGATTAACAGCAAATTTATAGCGCTCCATACTCGAGTTCTTAGGTCTTAGTCTCTCTATATTCTTATGTTTGTTGACAATGTTATCCTCAAATAAACTTGAAAAAGAATAGAAAATTTAAAATTTCTCATAATTGTCAATTAATATACATTAATAGCTCCTTATCAATCTATCATAAACATTCATGATGTCTGTAAATCCCACCCTCATGATCCTATTCCCAGAAACCACTTTAGATAGCAACGTTGCATCACAATGAATACATACTTTGAGCACATCATGACTATTCTGATTTGTTAATAACCAATGATATTTATATCATATTTTATTTTCACTGCAGTTACTTAAGTCTACAGTATTGAAATCTTTGAAGCAAATATGCAGAACTGATCATATGAGCTACATGTTGTTTATTAATCCATATGCCCACCAGTAATTAAGAATTTTTTTTGTTCATTGAACAATATTTAAGGAGCACCCACCACTGGCAGGAATGTGTGCTGTGCACTGTGGACACAAAGATTAACAAGGCAGACATAGTCCCTACCTTCATGAAAATTATCACTTTAAGTGATATTTAAAAGAAAGAGCATAACTTCATACTTGTCTAATTTTAAGTGCTTGATTTAAAGAAAACAGGAAACTAATCAAACTATAACATTTCTTAGTTTCCAAAATAGAAATTATTTTTGTTTGGAAAATAATTTTTTGAGGAGCTCTCCATTTGGCAGGAATTTCTTAAAAAAATACTAACAGCAGTAATAAAAACCCTAGCTATCCTAGTGGAAAAGTGAATAAGAAATGGAACTTTGCATTTTTCTTAAAACATTATTTTTATATGTAGCATTGGAAATTCCACAATTTCACATCTACCTTGACAAAAATCCCCTTCTAAACAGTTCACTGTCAGTTGGACATTTGCCATAAGGACAAGTGATGGCAGCTCTGAATCATATAGCAACCTGCAATGCATAAAAAGTATATAACTATTCTCTACCCTATTTTATAGTGTATAGGCTCAAAATAATGAACTGGAATATGCAGAACCTTTCAAGGATTGACTGCTACATGGGGTGGCAAAAAAAAATTATGTTTATTATATTTCAATTTCTAAAATTCTCTCTTATGATTTCCTTACATGTAGCTTATCAATATACAGCTCATGACAAAATGCACACTATTTTAAAAATTGGAAATACGAAGAAGGAAAAAAATATGAAGCAGTCTGCTGTCCAAAAACAACCAATGGGAGCATTTTGGTTTATTTTTTCCACCTTTTTTCTTAAACTTATCTTTTACATAAGAGTGATCTCACTTTAGATAAAGTTTTGCACTTCTCTTTTTAAATTTTTCATATCTTCATGTAGGAACTCAATCATGAAATTTTAGAGATATATGAGGAACACTGATGTTTATACAGGAGAATATCATTTTTCATATATGTGAAAACCAAAGCCAGGAGATTATGTGACTCAAGAGCACTTGGCAAAGCGAAACCTAGAGGCCACATTTCCTGACTCTCAATCTTTCAGTATGATTTCCTAACCCAGTGTACTTAAGCAAATCACATACATCCAACTTAAGAAATTAGAATAAATCACTTTATCACCTAAATGAGCTTTCAAGTCTTACCCTTTCCTATCTCTTCCTTTACTCTTTCCTCTCAAAACATGACTATCTGCCTTACATATATATAATCCAGTCTTACCCACTCCAACTATTTTAATTATAATCTATAAACTGATAAGCCCCAAATTACGCCTGTAGCTCAATTCTCTCATCTGAGCTTTAGACCTATACTGTATATCCAAATGCCAATAGTATAGATCCATTTGGAAGTCACACAGGCATCTCAAATCAAACAGATCAGCTTTCTGCAAAACTTTAAAAGCTCCTATACTCCCTATCACAGTGAATGTCACCATCCACCCAACTGCTGTGCCAAAACTCTTTTGAGTTTTATCCTTAATTTCTCTCTCTCTTTCCCTTATTCTACAAATCAAACTGTTGGTATATCAGTGTTACCCATGGTATCGTAAATATATCTGAAATCTGTGTTCTTATTCGTAGTCCTGCCCTACTATCACTTCAAATTAAGTCATCTTGTCTCTCACATGTGGTTAGACTAGAATACAGCTTCTTGTCTCCCTTACTCTAGTCTCCCCTATCCATCGACAGCCCCATCTCACATTCCCCACACTATAGACCAGGTGACCTTTTTAAGACAACAATCTCATTCCTTCTTTCCCTTGTTTAAAATCTTTCAATGCTTCCCTTCTTCTTAGGTTAAGTTCCAAAATCCTAGCCATGATCTACCAAGATCTGGCCTCTGGGACTCTCCATCCTGATGTCTTAGTCTGTACTTTAGCTATATTGAACGTGTGTGCTCTCTCCAGACGTATCACTCTCCCTCCTACCTCTGGGCCATTCTTCTACCTGGAGTCTTAACCCATCCCACCCCACCTCTAACTTAGCTAACCCCTCACTCTTCAGATTTCACTTTACAAACTCCCTAACTGTATCTCCAACTGAGTTAGATGTTCCTGCTATGCACTGCCATAGCATTCTCAGTTTCTTAAACCATTACACTTACCACTGGGTATTATAATTGCTTATTTTATTTTCTGCCTCCCCACTAGATTGTTGCTTTTGTGAGCTCAAGTACTGTATCTGTCTTGGTCACCGTTTTTCCAAAACCAGCACAATGTCTAGAATGCAGTAGAGTTCAAACATTTCTTGGAGCTTGGATGTATCCACACCTTATGACCTTTGAAGAGATGATTCTTTCTTTTATCTTCCTTCCCTGTAAAAACTTTGACAGTTCCCTTATTCTTCTTTTGCCAGGTTTACAACATTTTTTAGTTAATTGAACGTAGCAACATTTATGATTAGTCATTTAATTTTGGAAAATGACCACTCAATGTAGTCATTTATGTGCATAATATTATAGAAGAACAATAACCAGGCCTTTGACAAAAATGGGAAACAATCCTTAATTACGTATATTTTTTTTTACTGTAATTAGTAGATACAAAAATAGAGGTAGAGGTTAACTGAACTTTGAAGTATGGATAATAAACTACAGTTTGTCTCTCATAAACTATAAATTACATTTATGACTTTCATGATAAATTATGATAATAAATTACAGTTTGACCTTCATAAACTACACAGTTATGACTTTCATCAATATGTTATGGTTACACAAAGATAATCTTAATGGAAAAATACTTACAAAAATCTCCACTTAACAGAATTAAAAACGTACTATGAAACTGCCAATTTATGTCTCTACTTCACAATTGATCAACATAAATTTAAAATCTTCTCTTCTGTTCCAACAAAACATAACTATACTTTCTGATAACTTTTGCTTTCTCTGTTTCATGTACTTTCTCCCACATTCTACATGTTTAAACCATACCTTTCATACAAAGACTGCTCAAATACCATCTCTCCCATGAGAAACTGAACAAAACCTATTCCTACACTCAATTCTATAACACTTTATCTGTATTTCTCAAAGGCATATTATTTTTATTTGTATTTCTGTATCAATCATTTCTATCCAGGACCACTACACACACATATATACTTTGAAATCCATCCTCATGCTCACAGCACCCAGATGGGGTGTATCTTCCTAATTAGCCTACCTGGAGCAGCAGGCACTTTTTTTTCTAATTTCCACAAAGTTGTCTTCAATTAGAGGCAGTCTTATTTATGTATATAATTCTTCTAGACTATAAAAGCCTGAGAGGAGGAACTTTGTTCATTTAACATTTATACACAATAGGTGTTTTAAAAAATAGATGTTGAATAAATTAATAAAATCATAGTGTCTGGTATCACTTACCAAATTGGTCTCATTAGGTGGAATGTACTTCTCTGTTCCCATTCGCACAAGTCCATCGTGGTAGAGAAATATTTTTAGTGGATCACACGATGTTACCAGAATATAAATTCGTAAATCAAACTTGTAACCTTCCATTAGGAAAGGTTTTTCAATGTATTCTTGAACAATCAAATGATCCTGAGATGGAAGTTTGTCACCATTTCTTATCAAAGAAATCCTAAATTTAAAGAAAAGATTAAAAGAATAATTTGTTATGGAGTCAGGATTTTAACAAAGTTATATGTAATACTCAAGAGGAAAGTGGTCCCATCACACACACACAAAAAAAATACAGCATAAAAATACTGTCAGAAGCAACTTTTTAGAACCATGGATACTAACCAAGGAACATGTAATAAAAAACAAACAAACAACAACAAAAAAAAACCCAGCTGAATCTGTGTAAAAGAGATTCCTAGCATTTTAACTTACTCTGGTACCACCCCCAACCCCCAGCTCAGCAGTGGCCTTGAGCAGTAACCTGTGTTCCCAGTACAGGTACTGGTTCTAGAGGCAGTAGAATAGACCTATTCTTGTGGTTGTTTTGTTTGTTTGCTTGTTTGTCTATTTGTTTAATTCAGTTCTGTGGTTCCCTGGACAATCTCAAAGGTTTTCTTTTATCTTGTCTAACTGCGAACTCTCCCAGTGCTGAGGCAGCTACCTGGGGGGGTGGGGGGGGGTGGTCGGCAGGGACAATGT
>NW_020185328.1:15969643-16039805 GCF_003031525.2 Neophocaena asiaeorientalis asiaeorientalis
GGCAGAGACAATGTTGAAAACATTTAAAGACAAATGTAGTAGTCCCTGCAACAAATAGCAGTTGGGAAAACCATCAGACTAACTGCAAAGATTGGGGGGAAAGACAGGAATGACAATCTTTGGGGAATAAGGGCTTTGAAAAGCTCTCATATATTTCTGGGATTCTAGAAGACCATATGAATGCCCAGGGCTAAGTGCATGCTAAGGAAAGACCTGAGATGGCCCTAAGCTCTTACATCCAGCTAACCATCAAATAGGAAGTGAAGGCTAAGGCAGAGTTATAAACTACCTAGCTAACAGTTAAGAGTATGTTCCAACATACACAGAGATGCTATATATATATATATATATATATATATATACCTATATCTATATATACACACACACATACATATATATGTATGTGTGTATATGGATATAGGTATAGATACAGATATTTGGTTCCCAGTGTTTAAGGAAATTTCTATTCAATTACTAACGGATTGGACAATTACACTGACCACTGACCTAACAGAACAGGAACTTCAGAGGTCACACACAATTAAAAAATACAAACTTTACAAAATTATTTCAGAAAGGTCACTAAACAAATAAACATCAACTAGAACAAATGGTAACAAAAAACCCTGTAGAGGAGGGAGAATCTAATTGTCAGAGTTGCTACATTACAATACACAAAATGTCCAATTTTCAACAAAATATCATGAGTCATTCAAAAAAAAAAAAGTATGACCCATACATAAAAAAAATTCTCAATTAATAGAAACTATACCTGAGGAAACCCAGATATTTGGATTATTAGACAATAAATTATTTAAATCAACTATTTTAAATTTGTTCAAAGAGCTAAAGGAAATCATGTACAAAGAACTGAAGGAAACCATGGGAATAATATCTCACCAATGCAGAATATCAGTAGAGATAGAAATTACTTTTAAAGGTGGCAGAGTAGGTGGGGGGAACCAAACAAAAATTCTGAAGTTGAAAAGTACAATAACTGAAAAAAAAATACATTAGAGGGGCTAAACAGAAGATGTGGGAAGGCAGGGAAAGACTCAGCAAACTTGAAGATAAATCAATTGAGATTAGTCTGAGGAACAGAAAGGAAAAAGAATGAAGAAAAATGAACAGAGCTTACGAGCCCTGCAAGACAACATCAATAATATCAACACACTAATAATGGGTGTCTCAAAAGAAGAAAAGAGAGAGGGTCAAAAAGACTCTTTGAAGAATTAATGGCTGAGAATCTCCCAATCTGATGAAAAATATTAATCTACAAATCAAGAAGCCTAATAAACTTCAAGTAAGATAAACTCAAAGAGAGCCACACTAAGACATGTTCTAATCAAACTGTCAAAAGCCTAGAGAAAGAGAGAAAAAAGTAGCAAGACAGGCCACTCATCCCACCCAAGGGATCCTCATTAAGATAAAGAGCTAATTTCTCATCAGAAACAATGGAGGGCAGAACACAGTAAGATGACATATTCAAAGTGCTGATAGAAAAAGAAAAAAAAAAAAAAACTGTTAACCAAGAAATCTATATCTGACAAAATATTCAAAATTGAAAGAGAAATTAAGACATTATCAGATAAACAAAAACTGAGAGATTTTGTTGCTATTATACCTGGCCTATAAGAAATGCTAAAGACAATCCTTCAGGCTGAAGCAAAGGGACACTAGTCAGTAATTCAAATCTACACAAAGAAATAAAGAGCACCTGTAAAGATTACTATATAGGTAAAAATAAAAGTCACTACTAGTGTAGTTTAGGTTTGTAACTGCTTATTTTTCCTGTATTATTTAAAACACAACTGCATAAAACAATTATTATAAATCTATTTTGATGGGTACACAATATATACAGGTGTAATTTGTGACAAAACATCATAAAGGGAGCAGAGGCAAATAGAAGCAAAGTTTTGTTGTTGTTGTTGTTGTTTTTACTGTTGAAAGTAATGATATTAATCCAAACTAGGTTGTTATAAATGGAGATGCTAATTGTAACCCCAAAGCAACCATTTAAAAAATAACTCAAAAAAAATATAGTAAAATAAATGACAATGCAATTAAAATGGTACACTAGAAAATACCCAGGTAATACACAAGAGGGCAGAAATGCAGAAATTGAGGTATGAAAACTATATAAGACATAAAGAAAACAAATAGCAAAATGCCAAAAGTAAATCTTTCCTTATCAATAATTACATAATAAATAAGAATGGATTAACTCTCCAGTTGAAAGACAAGATTTGTTAGAATGTATAAAAAATATGGCCCAACTACATGCTGTCAACAAGAGCCACACTTTATATTCAAAGACTTAAATAGGCTGAAAGTGAACAGATGGAAAAGATATTCCATGCAAACAGTAACCAAGAGAGAAATGAAGTGGCTATACTAGTATCAGACAAAATAGACTTTAAGACAAAAAGTACTGCAACAGACAAAGAAGAACAGTAATATAATAATTTTTAAAAGTCAATGCATCAAGAAGATATAATAATTATAAACATATGCACCTCAAAACAGAGTTCCAAAATATATGAAGCAAAAACTGATAGAATTGAAGGCACAGATAGACAGTTCAACAATAGCAGCTGAAGTGTTCAATGCCCCCCACTCTCAATAATGAACAGACAATTAAACAGAAAACCAGCAAGGAAATAGATATATTCTACAGATGAGAGGTGTACTTTACCTATGTACTTCTGCACTGCATGAGATAAACCATGGCAGCACAGTATGTATAGTATACTTTTTCAGCTATTTTATTACTGTAGTCAATGCATATTATTAACTATTTATACTAACATTAAATATATATAAAAATGAATTTTGAACATAATTTTTAACATTAAAATTGAGAAAATGTGAACTTCAATTATCTTCCCCAAAATGTTTACCTTGATACTAACATATAGTGAACCAAATTTACATTAAACAATTAATATACAATTTCCACTAACACTACATGTTGTTTGTCTTTTAAATCACTAAACCGCAGTTTAAAATAATGTCTGATTAAATTATTAAATTATGATTAAAAGTTAAAAAGAAATGTGTTGAACAGTAATTTACCTGGCAGCTATATTTCCAAATATCTTTTTTCCCCACAGCACTCTAAATCAAAGATAAAAATTACTTGTGTTTTTATTAAAAGTAGCTTCAGCCACATTTTCTTTGAAAAAGTAAACAGCAGAAAACTAACATAAGAAAGCAAAAGTAAACAGGAATATTAAGTTGTATAATCTATCCCCAGCTAACAGGTCTAGTTCTCAGCACTTTAGCTTAAAATGTGTTCTACTCATCTTCAATCCAATTACCATGGCTACATAAAGAAAAAAATTATTTGTAAAGCAAAGAAAATAGATATTTTGTGCTTAAGATTTTTTTTAAGATGAAAACAGCAACACCCTTTCCATTTCATTCACCAACTCAATTTAGCTCTATTGTATCAACTGATTTTCCTCTCCAAGCTTACTCTAAAATTATGATGAATGCAAATTTTATGTTTAAGAAAAAAATTAGAAAATATTTACTTTCTCTATTTTGTAGTCTCCTATCAAAGTCTCACAACCTGTTGATTAAATTTTTAGATTGAATTATTGAAGTCTCCGGGACAAGGTGAAAGCGCTCATTAAATATTCAGTTCCAAAAAAGCAAAAGTTAGAAAGCTATTTTATTTTTTTTTCATATTAGTACTCAACCATGAGCAAATGGTCACACTTATTCTTTCCCCCAATTTTTTAAAATTTTTATGTATTCCATATGAAAAATACCTACCCATGACCCATTGCACCATTAGCTGGTTTTACTATAAAAGTCTTCTGCTTTCTTTTTTTCTTTAATTCTTTCATATAATTCTGAAATTGTGTATATTCAGCAGGGAAGATCCATGTTCGAGGAACAAAGGTATAATCCAGAGGCCGGGACTTGATCATTCTGGAAGTTAGAGATAATATGAAAAGTAATTTCTATTCAAACTTATCTAAACTTTCTTTCTCTGTGCTACTGACATTTACTACAAGGATTTAAATTCCCTCCATTTCTTCATTTATTGATCCATTCATTAATTTTTTAAAATGCCTATTAATCACCTACTATATGTTAGGCACTATTCTAGATACTAGGGATACATTAGTGGAAAAAATAGACAAGAATTTCTGCCCCATGTATTAATTTACATATTAGTAGATCAAACATTTGAGTAGATACTACGTGTTGGGCACTGAGGATTAACATGGTCTCTGTTCTAAGGAATTTATATATAGGCTATTAATTAAATACAGTGTGATAGGTGCAATAAAGCTACATAAGGCAAGGTAACATGTGGAAGGCGGCATTAGCTCTGCCTCTGGGATGAGGGTGCTTAGTACGGTTCACAGCCAGGTGCCATTCAGACTGCTTCTTAAAAGATGATTTGGAGTTTGCTGGGTCATCCATAGGGAAAAATTTTAGATTGCCTTTTACCCCAGTGTTTTCTGGAGTTTTACTACTTTTGTGAGAAAACCATTGAAGCCTCTGAGTCAGGTTTTGTTTACATCAACTACATTTACCTATACATGTAGTTTTATGGCTACAATGTATGGCCTGACATTTTTGTATTTGCTATAAATCAGGCTGCCTATTTGGTACATAACTTAGTGATACTGATACAATACTAGGTATAAAATGTTTGCTTTTGATTAATCCAAATGCTAATTATTTGGTACATACTGATTCCCAATAACAATTTTTAAATTCTTAGAAATATTTTTAAATATTACCTATTTAAGAAAACCTGATTGTTTCAAAAAGTCTTCTTTATAAATGTATGCAAGTCTTTTATAGATGAGTAGTTACTGTTTCCAAACGAGATTAGTTAAAACTAAAATGGGACCATAGTATATAATATGCACAGAAGCAGGGCCTATACTGTAAGACTAGGGTGTGGAATATATAAGCCACCTGGCTTCCACAAAAACTGGAAGGTCATACAGTGACCATATTTCAAGTGCTCTTTCAAGAGAACCCGATAAAAAAAGTTACGTTTCCTCTATGAGAAGGAAAATAATCACCAACTACATCTGTCAAATCCAAACTAAGCCAACCAGGTAAATTATCTCAGTACAAAATAGGCTAACACTGATTGCTTTGAAACACACACACACACACACACACACACACACACACACATCTAAAGGAAGCACAATAACAGTGCTATTGTACTTGTTTTTATTTCCAACACCTTTGCATGTATTTATTATATTTTAACAATAATGTGAAATTAGATCAAGTTAAAGATTTAATAGAACAATACATTTTAAAACTAACCATGAGGTGTTTATGAATGATACCATTCTTGTTATATTTAGAAAAAAATCCAAGCATACAATTTATCAACTTTCTTAAAATAAAAAAAAATCTTATCGACAGAAATATAAGCTGCACAAAAATTCTGCAGTATATTCAGTATAACACTTTACCTGTTAACAGCTTTTCCCATGAAAGCAGATTATTACTCTAAATAATGGTCTCTGAGATAAATATGTGTGCATGTATCCCCGGGTAGGAACGTATACATGTGTGTATGCGTATATGTGTGCACACAGGCACTATTACAGTGCCTGGCTCATATTAGATGCTCAATAACCAGTATTCTGAACACACACATACCCACAGGTGGGATATAATGCAACAAATTAGTTCCTGCAAGGTTTAACTGAAAATAATTAAGTATATATTGAATGCCACGTACAGAATACTTTTTACATTTAAAAGAAAAACTTATGCTGCTAGAGAGACAGCAAGTTGCAGTGAAAAGAACCTTGAAATTCTGGAGACCAGGTTTCTACTCCAGCTCTGCTGTTAGCTATTTGACTTTGTGCAAGATATTCATGTCTCTGACCCTCAATTACCTCCTCTGCAAAGTCAAAGAATAGAACCAGGAAAATTTTAAAACACTCCTAGGTCTAAAATTCTATCTCTTCCAACAAAATATCATTTCAAATCAATATAAATTTGTGAAAGATAGCACTATGACATTCAAAATGTAATTTTTGAACAGGTCTTCTCTACTACAAGAAAATGAAGATTACTTGGTCATATTTCTTGCTAGGAAATCCTTCCTACAGATCTCCCCCATTCCTGGAAAATGGTTGATCCTCTGGAAAATAAAAAGGTCAACATTAATATTTTCATTAACTTAATGAATATATTCATTTATACTATAATAAAGTTACAGTCATTCTTTGAGTTTAATTTTTTTTAGTAAAAAACAAAAAACCTGATGAAAATGGACTAATTTGTTGCCTACAGTCAATTTTGTATAACCCTCTACACTAACAGGACGAACTATTCAAAATCTCAATTGTCTAAAATTCCATGTATTTGGCTTTTTTATTTTTTAATATGTTTGTATTACATTCCAGAAATAAAATAATGAAGCCAAATTACACATAGCTGACATTACAAGGGATATCTGTGTTCAGATCTCTTTATGCAATCTACTCCACATCGTTCATCTTTAAGCATAATGCAAAGCACCAGCCTAGGAAGGGTTTTCCTCTATCAATTCTTCCTTAAAGATGGAAAGGGGTTAAAAGTTAAATTTGAGGGCTTCCCTGGTGGCGCAGTGGTTGGGAGTCCGCCTGCCGATTCCTCTATCAATTCTTCCTTAAAGATGGAAAGAGGTTAAAAGTTAAATTTGAGAGGATGCAGTCTTCAGGCAAAGAGTCAGTGCAACTGGACAGCAACAAAACAGGCTATTCAGGTAAATTAGAACTGAAATTTAATATGTCAACATATTAAGAGCCTTATCTAAAGAAAATTATAATGGAATCCATATAACTTTCCTACTGACCAAAAATTGGTCATGATTAATTTCCCACCTGGTAATTTTGCAGCTCTGCAATCTTCTCCTGCTGAACAGCTGAATCACACCATATAAGGTTACTTGTTTCATCCTCATCTGGCGTTTTCATAAATCCCATTTCATCTATTACTAAACGAACTGCAAGTAAACAGTTAAGTTAAACCAAAATTAAAATACTTCTGAAATACATTCATTATGAAAATATTTTTTGTTATATATCAATTTTAGCTCACAGTATTTCACTTGTAAAATTTCCATTAGTTATAGCATAACCTTATCTTTAGCTACAACAATTTAATGCCAAATTATACTCAATAGCAACAGAGAACTGTTTTTAAGTGGCACCCAAAATCCTTAGTTTCAATTTTCTGAGATTTAACAGGTACACAACACTATTAAAGAGTTTAGTGATTATTCATAGCATAGTGAAAATACACACACAGCTGACAACACCTCTACTCAGGAAAATGTACTTATGGCTTTTTCATGACCTTGGGTTAGGTACAAAAAGGAAAAGATAAAAATAGCCCCGATCATTAGACCTATCCTATATTTTCCACCTCCCTAGTTCAAATTATTTTTAGCAGTTAAAACCAAGTCAGCGATATTGACACAGGATACAAAATAATGAAGCAGAATTACAGTAGAGATTTGGAAACTCTGGCCCTCCTATCTGCTCCCAACCCTCTAATCCTATGGAAAAAATTTATGCTCAGAGAAAATCTTGTTTTTTAGATTTCACAATCAACACACTGATATCACAATTACACAATTAACATATTGACATTTTTCTTCTAATGAAGTTCAAATTTAGAATAAAGATCAGCAAATACTTAGGATAAATTTAGGATCCAACAGAATTTGGAGTCTTAATAGAATGGCGTGACAAATTAGCAGCACTTCGATTAAACATTTTTAAACATTTTCTTTTTACTGCCCTATATATGGGGAGATACGGTAAAAAGGGATTAATTGTCTGAATGTACTTGGCTCAAGTATGAAACTGATGACCAGACACCTGCTGGTCAAGTCCTAGGGACTCTTGATTTCTTTTTGGCTGAGGAGAAAGAATGGGCTTTTTATGCAATAATGCCTAGAACACAGGCATAATAAAAGAAGAGGACAGTGACTGGAGACAGATGAGGTCAGGGAAGGGACTGTTGAGGTGAAGTTGCTTTTATCCATGAGAAGCTTGATAAAACGTGGGGTTGTTCTGAAGACCTACGTGACAACATACAGTACAAGAATTTGGGGAAAGGGCTGTTCCTCTCTCTGCTGCAGACCACCATGCAGTGCTGGCGTCCTGAGGGCCCAAGAGCTTCTGTGTCATCTAGAGCTCCTGGGGAGCGCAAGGACCGTAGTGACACACCTAGGAGAGTTCTTTCACTGGTTTACAAGCAGAAAACAATGACAAGGCCAGAACCGCAGCTCAGGAGCAGACCCATTTCTGAGTGCATGGAAGTCATTGCCCTGGGCCTCTCAAATAACTGGGAAACCCCTGAGGAGAGAAATGGAACTGATGGCAGTTATGGACGGAGGGAGTATAATGAGCTACTAAAATGTGGGTATTAATGTACACATGAGCTGGTGAGGCTGGGAACATTCAGGGTACATAATGGTGGAAAAGATCCATTCTTTTTTTAGATTCTCAAAGTCAAATCTGTAAGGTCAGTCATATATAAATCTCTCTTATTATGAAATTCAAAGCTTGGAGAGCTGACAAAGTTGAACTTCAAAGAAAAATACAATGTAGGGTATTAAACTGTCACTTCTTTTTTCAGCTAAGCTATTTAATCATATTTTTGTTTGAATTGAAGTTTTAGAAATCAATTGGCATCTTTTTAAGTATACCATCCTCCACTGCATAGAAAAGAACTTCCTTTAACATGTCAGTTTCAAATAGAAGGCTGTTGGCAGCCAAAGCCTAAATCCGTGCTTTTAAATGTTGGTCTTTTAGGAGCTCTCTGTACAAAAAGAAGTGAAGTAATTGCCTCAATATTGAATTTCTACCAAACCAAACTCCCCACTGGTAAAATAGAGATAACCACACCAACCATTTTTCTCACATTTCCCCTTGCATAATTAAGTACCCCCTTCTCCAATCTGTCTTGTCCCCATTTAATGAAAATTACCAAAAATACATTCCTCACAAATTTGTCCTACTTTTTTTTTACCTTGACCCATAGAGCTTTCAGAAGCTGTTCAGGAGTTTTAAAAATAGGAATCCATGCAACAACTCTCTGAATTTTAGATACAAAGGACACCTTAATGTTCCTCAATTTAAATTTCAATTCATGTTTTATTTAGGCAGTATGATAGAGTAAAAAGAACACTAAATTTGGAAGCAAATTAATTCAGATTCAAGTTCTACTTTTGCCATCTGTACGATCTTGAGTAAGTTGCTAACTCTCAGTGAGCTTCAGTTTCTTCAACTGTGCTAAGGGGCATTTTAAAAAGTAATAATTAAAATTTCATAATGTATTAATTATAGGACTAGTGTGAGAATGTATTTCCCCATTCCACAACGTGTCTCCAAGAGGAATTATGGGAGAGATTTCTCTCAAGACTCAGAATTAGAAAAAAATTGCATTTCTCTTGAATAACCAGTATGGTTTTATCTTCTGGGCACTGTGTATTCTATATGACTGATTATGTTTCGATTATTTGCTTTGCTTGCTAGGAAGCTCAGAGTCAAACCCATGCACATCTCTAACTATACAGGATTTCATGGAATGCAGTTTGTATTCTGATCAGCCACAAGATTCATACTATTTTACTGTTTTTATTTTTCCTTATTTATTTTCTTATGGCTGTTAGCCACTTCAAATTCACTATTAGAGTGAGGAAAGTCAGGGAAAAGGACAACAAGGGAGTAATGCAGCCTATTTGACAGGGTTACTGGAAGATTAAATGAGGTAATTCATGTGAAAATATTTGGTCCAGGGTTATAAAAGAATTAATATTAAGACTAGT
Organism: Neophocaena asiaeorientalis asiaeorientalis; assembly: GCF_003031525.2. NCBI lineage: Eukaryota > Metazoa > Chordata > Mammalia > Artiodactyla > Phocoenidae > Neophocaena > Neophocaena asiaeorientalis. The sequence continues at coordinate 15,979,470 of NW_020185328.1, forward strand.
AGTGATCAAAGTATTCTACATGAGGAAACAGGCAACACCAGGAACAAAACACAAGTGTCCTGACTATGGATTAATTATCTTTCTATTATATAATTCAACCTGTCAAAGGAGCAGTAATTAAATTACAAGAAGTAATCTGTTGCATATCACAAGGTTAAATAAGGGAAAGCAAGGTAACACTTTCTCCTGGACACACAGCCAATTGTCTCTTTCCCTCGCCTATACTTAGCTTTGTATTCTCCCAGCAGTCCCTTGTCCAAGTCTCCAAGCCTGATCTAGCCAGGGCTTTTGCTAAACACAACTGAGCAGGCTCAGCAAAGAGGTCTGGAATCAGTGTGAAGAAGGCTAATGCAACTTCAGCCCTTAGAAGTGAGAGGGAACTGCAGTCAAAAACACTCTCCTTTAGATCAAGTTGCTTTTAAACCCCACCAAGACCTTAAAAGCAAACAGGAGGATAAGTTGACACTGCCCATTAGTCACCTTGACAACGGTTATTCTTGTTTTTTCACTCTAGAAAATACGCTACAAATAATTCACATCTCACCCTTCCACACTAACTCGCCCAAAGTTTTTTCCTCTGAGGAACACGTGTTGAAATAGAGTATTAGGGGACCTCGATTCCTATGAAATATTCCATTGACCCCTGATGAACTTTGGTGAATTACTGTAAGTGGAAACATGACCCTCAAAGGTTAATAAGAGTAAGAATAATTAACATCCTTGAGATTCACATGGTTTCCTCAACTCTTTTAATGCAAAATTATGTTTTAAAAAGAGGAAGATTTTTTGAGTACTTGTAGTAGTAATGAGTTTCTCAGTGCCAGGCAAAAGTATCTTAATTTAAAGTAATTAATTCTTACCTATTCTCTCCACTGCAGATACTGCTTACACGTAAAAACTAAAATTCTATTAATAAAAGGCAACAGTATCATCAAAATAATTTTTAAAGCATAGAGAGAAATATGTTCTTACTCTATTGTCATTGTTTAATATAAATCTCAAATTCTGCACTTTTCATTTTACATTTTTAATCTGTTTTAAAAATGATTTACAGGGCTTCCCTGGTGGCGCAGTGGTTGAGAGTCCGCCTGCCAATGCAGGGGACACGGGTTCATGCCCCAGTCCGGGAGGATCCCACATGCCGCGGAGCGGCTAATGAATGTTAAAGATTAAACATAATTTTAGCCCCAAGTGAAAAATGCATTACAACAATACAGTTTTCCTAAGCACTTCTGTATTTAAAGATTAAAGCTAAAACCATTGGTTTTACTGCTCATATTACTTTACACTTGATTTAAAAACTAAGTATTAATCAAAATCATATATATTTAATCCAATTCCATCAATAACTAAAGCTTTTTAGTTTACAGTGATGTTCTATTTGATTACTGACATGTTAAATATCTCATAAAAAAAGAAAATTTTATAGAAGCCATTCAAAAATCCATTACATAGAAGATAATTATCTCTGGGAAGACAATTATCTCTGAATTTCTATGTTGTTTTCAACATCAAATTAGTTTTTCCGACAATTATGAAAATCTCATGATTCTGAGGAGACCTACCAATTTCAAACTTTGTCCCAGCAACATTTGCTGTAATGGTTCCCTTCTTTTTCTTCTTTCTGACTTTCCTTTTCATCGTGCTCTGATAAGGCAATTCTGTATTCAGATCCAGGGGAGAGGGTCCCTGAATAACTTTAAAAGAAATGTAAACCAACCAAACATCACTGAAATAACAAAAACTCCATACCAGAGAACATAAATGCCCCCCACAAGGTAAAATTATAAATGCTGATTCTTTGAGTCCCCAATTAATTTTTAATTCTTAAAAAAATTAGCAGTGATGATCTATAATACAGCCACATAATAGGTACACATGATTAAATCAAGCTGCTTACCTCTTTCTTGAGGCAAAGATGGCATTCTTGCCTGTGCCGATTAACAACAGCAGTGTGCGCTGCTGTACAAGCTCTTAGGAAACCTGGAAGGCCTGCATTAGTCTAAGTAGGATACGGCTCCAAATCACTGAAAGTTCCTATCATATTATCTTGGTGGAATCCTCAGATTTCAGGACATTGACATTATGAGATAAGAAGGGACCTGCAGTGATTTTAAAACAAAGGCATTAGAAAACAACTTTTATGACATTTTTTTGATATATGCCAATATTCTTCTTTTTAAAAGTCAAGGAGAGATGAAAGTTAATGTAGTTAATCAACAAATACTAATTTATTAAACCTTATGTAAAAATGCCAAGCAATAGTCCCCCGTTTTTAAAAGTGCACAAACTAAAGGAGGAGGTTTTAAGTCATGTATCATATTTGCATACAATAAATAACATGCTTTACACAAACAAGGACAACAATAACAATATTCACTACCATTTGTTGAACGTTTACTGTCTCAGGTCACTTATACCACTTAAACTTTCAACAAAACTATAAGGTAGAAGCTTTTATCCCCATCTAACAGAGAAGTAAATTGAGCCCAGAAAGGACAAATCTTCACAAAGAAAGTAAGTAAGTGACAAAGTAGAGATTAAAATAACATCTCTCTGATGTTAAAACTAGTGCCCTTAACCAGGACCCCATACAACCTTCAACCCAATGCCTGTAACTTAGTTGCAGCCCCGCTTTTAATATGAAATAGTGAAATAAGTGCCAGTGCCAGGGTAGAGATCACATGCTGACAGAATGGAGGAAAAAGAAATTCCCTTTAAGTTGTGTGAGGGGGAGGGGTGACTTCATCAAACAGACCACATTTGAATTACGCCTTTAAAAATGAGAACAATTTTGAAAGGCAGAAAATAGGAGTCATTACCATGATGATCTTATTTGGGCACACGGAGGAACACAATAAACATTTTGTAATGAATGAACTAATTAGTTTGGCTATGCCTCAACACGGCCTATTACACTTCACTTATATTTTCATTGTGTATGTATGAACCTAGGGGTTGTGCCCTGACTATACTACACTGCCCAGTCTATACTATCAACTTTCTAACTTCTCCTTTCATACTTCAAGAATCTTCAAGTTCTTGTAAAATGTCTCTAAACATAATGAAAGTTAAAAAACCTATCACAATAAACAAAGGTATGATATCAACAACTTTATCAGGATATTATCAGGTTTAGGAGAAGTTCACAAGTATTTAAAAATTCAGCTACATAAAATGTGACTCATATACACCACTCCCAACAGGCATTATTAATAATAAGATTCATTATTAAAGAAAATATAGAGCTTAATTTGTTCTCAAGTATCATTTCACTAGAATAATTCTCTAGAATAATTCAATATCAAAACCAGGGCACTAACATTTATTACAGACCAACTGTGGGCAGGCACTATGTTAAGAATCTAAACTATTTTACCTCATTAACAAACTTGGAACTTAGGTATCATTTCCCCCAGTTTTCCAGACTTGGAAACTAAGGCTAAATAAGTTAAGTAAATCAAGGTAATACAGCTTATAAATAGAAAACCTGGGCTTTGAACCCAATTTTGTCTGATTATCTGTTCTAGTCACTGAGCCCCACTAGTTTCAGACAGCGTGCTAATATGCTACATAGATGTACAAGAAGTTTGTGACTCTACTGCAGTCCATACTGCAAGATATGGGTGTATCTGGGAATTCACGATACTTCAAACCCAACAGTGAAATCACAGTAAACATCCCTAACCTGACAACAGTTCCCAATTCCAAGCTGGAAATAGACTAGATCATTTTTCAGAATAAAAGAAAGGAGTAGTCTATGGTTCAGTCTGGTTTCCTTCTGGAAGGTCTGATACCTCAGGGAGGTAACTATTTGAGTTTACAAGTCCTTGTGCAACACCTTGTTACTGGAGTAAACAAAGATCCTCTTACGGTAATGGAGTACTTATTACATTGAAAGTAGGTGACAAAGTAAACAAGAGCTTGAGAACAATGTTTGCCTAACTATACTAACAATAAATTAATAATTGTTATAGGCTGTAAAAACAGATTTATTAATTTCTGACTTACATAATGAGCCTAATAACTTCGATCTGTATAGAGCTCAATACAAGAACTGTTATCCCTTCCCCCAACCACACAGAATTTAAAGGCCTTAAAATTATTCTCTCCATAGATTATGCTTAATTCCATTTATGGTTTGGTGATTAACAATAAAAGTGCTCTAACAAACTCCAGGACCTCATTCTGCCATCCAATTCTAACCATTTCACTTTATTCTAAACAAGAGATTTGAGATGACAGATTGATCACACCACTCAGATGAACCATGGTCACCTACTTTCCAAAAGCAGAAAGCATGTTTTGGTTACCTCCCAAATAAGCCAAGTTTTGCTGCAAAGTAAAATCACCTGAGGCACTTTTGAAAATCCTGGTACCCAGGCCACATCCCAGACCCAGGTGGGACTTAAGCATCAGCATTTTTAAAGCTCTCCAAATGTTCCTAGTGTACAGCCAAGGTTGACAACCTCTGCTGTAAGCACATAACTGCACTAAAGCAAATAATAGTTAATTACAACATACACATATCAAATTATAAGAAAAAAGTAAAACAAAGATGAAAACTCTTATAACTGAATGAAAAGGGTCAAATAGGTAGAAGTCATCTATAAAAATCCTCATATCTAGTTCAAGTAAACAAATTAGAAGAAAAAAGAATTAGATCAGCAGAAATTGATTTCTAAGACAATTTTATTTTGCAAGTAAAGAAGCCATCTCCAAAAGGAATCAATTTACTAAAATGTCAAGCAAATAGTATCCTTAAATGTAGAACTTCAAGTGCTACCACGCAAAACAACAGCTGCATAAGACTGAAACAACAAAAATTCTAATATATTCGTGATGGAATACCCTTTCTTCCCAGTTCTTCCTGCTGAATTTCTACCCATCACTTAAAATCCAAATAAATTTCCACTTTTTCCTTAACGCTTCCTCTGATCATGTCTGAAGAAATTCATTTCTCCCTCTTCTGGCCTTTCCTAGAGACCATTATTTGTACCCCTATCATATCACCAATCACAAACCAAGAAACTAAGCTCTGTGAAAACAGTGGTTTTCTTCTATCTTGTTTACTCTTCCACTCCCAGAGCCTAGAATAGTACCTAACACAGTGCTCAATAAGTGCTTGTTCATAAATTTTAAAAAATCAATCAACTAACGACACCTGGGAGTAAGAAGCGGTGGTTATGGAGCTCTGAGAAGCAAAACACATGTATATAGTACTTTCACATTTTTAAGTGAAAACAGCAAAGTACATAAAAGTTTACATTTGTGTAAAATGATAGGTGAATACATGGATATATGCACAGAGCAGTGGTGGCCTTTTGTAACTGGGGGCAGAGCTAAGGGAGGCTAACTTTCATGTATACCCTTCAGTGACCCAAGCATGTATCACCTATTCAAAAAGTTAAATATATGTGATAAAAGTTTGTGTCAACATTATCATGTTGACAACAAAACCCATCAAATTGTGTATTTCATTTAGATGAAAATAATTTAATCTAGATGAAAGTATAATATGGTAGAAAGAGCACTAAACAAGAAGTCAATTAGAACTCTTACCCTTTACTCTGCCACTTACCAAATAGACGACTTAATTTCTTAATATGCAAAAGGAAGGAACTGATTCTTTCCAGCCCTAAAGTCTAAAATGTCAGCAAATGAGGACAGCATTGTTGATATTTCGGATGACAACAAGATGAAGGCAAAACTACTTTTGTGTACAAACACAGGGAAACTCAGAACTTCTCCAACAATCCCCCCAAACCCATGCCCTGGTGAATGGTATATGGGCTCTTTGTACATACTGAAATTTTAGCTTACCAAAGATTACTAAAATAATCTAACAAAAGGTCACGGGAACCAAAATTAGAGATAAATTGAAAATATGTGTAATAACATTAAATAGAAATGTAATAAAAGCTGGTTTTCTGGTGATGAGAGAAAGGAAAAGGGATCCAAATAAACCAGTACCTACTGTATACTAAGCACTTACACATAACTTTATGTGTATTTAGTCCACACAAAGCATTTTTTATTCTAATTTTCCATATGGTAAAATTTAGATTCCATGGATAAGTAACTTGCCCAAAGTCACACCTTAATAGGTGACAATGAAGTGATTTCTCTCTAAAGCCCATATTCTTTCCCACTTTTTGTGCTACCTTCAAAACTCAGTCTTTAAACATGACGTATTAACAATTTCACAAAGAAACTTAATTCTGCTTGACTGGAACTATTTTAAAAGCTAGGGAATGAAAGCAAGAGAATCAAAGTGTAGTTTAAAATGTGGTTGAGATCACAAAGTTGCATCAGCTTTAGTTTTCCTTCTTGGAACACCTAGGCAGCTAGCAGGATCCAGATCATCTTCCTGGGTTTCTCCTTCATGAATGTACTGCAATTCAACAAGTACTGTTATATATCAGGTACTGTTCTCAGTAAACAAAATAGATAAAAATTTTCTTTCTCTGTGGTGCTTGCATTCTAGTTGTGGAGAGACAAACAATAACAGTAAACTACAGAAATTTTCTTAGGTCACTCTTCCAAGGCAATAGAAATAAAAGCAAAAATAAACAAATGGGACCTAATGAAACTTACAAACTTTTTGCACAGCAAAGGAAGCCATAAGCAAAATGAAAAGACAACCTACGGACTGGGAGAAAATATTTGCAAATGATGTGACTGACAAGGGCCTAACTTCAAAAATATACAAACAGCTCCTACAATTTAATAACAAAAAACCCAGTTGAAAAATGGGCAGAAGACCTAAATAGACATTTCTCCAAAGAAGACACATGGATGGCCAATAGGCACACAAAAAAGATGCTCATCGTTGCTAATTATTAGAGAAATGCAAATCAAAACAACGAGGTACCACATCACACCAGTCAAAATGGCCATCATTAAAAAGTCTACAAATAATAAATGCTGGAGAGGGTGTGAAGGGAACCCCCCTATGCTGTTGGTGGGAATGTACATTTGTGCAGCCACTATGGAAAACAGTACAGAGGTTCCTCAAAAAAGTAAAAATAGAATTGCCATATGATCCAGCAATCCACTCCTGGGCATATACCCAGACAAACTATAATTAGAAAAGATACATGCACCCCTATGTTCATAGCAGCACTATTTACAATAGCCAAGACATGGAAGCAACCTAAATGTCCATCAACAGATGAATGGCTAAAGATGTGGTATATATATTCAATGTAATATTACTCAGCCATTAAAATGAAATAATGCCATTTGCAGCAACATGAATGGACCTAGAGATTATCATACTAAGGAACGTAAGTCATATAGAGAAAGACAAGTACCATATGATATCACATATGTGGAATCTAAAATACGACACAAATGAACATGTGTACAAAAACAAGAACAGACTCACAGACATAGAGAACAGATTTGTGGTTGCCAGGGTGTTGGGGGGGGCAAAGAATTGGGAGTTTGGGATTAGCAGATGCAAACTATTATATATAGGATGGATAAACAACAATGTCCTACTTTATAGCATAGGGAACTATATTCAATATCTTGTGATAAACCATAATGGAAAAGAATATGAAAAAGAATATATATGTATAACTGAGTCATTTTGTTTTACAGTAGAAATTAAAACAACATTGTAAATCAACTATATATGTCAATAAAATTATTGACATAAATTTTAAAAATAAGTAAATAAACTAAAGAATATGCTAAGTTCTATGGGAAAAAAAAACAGAGCTACTGGTTAGGATGTCAGGAGTGTGGGGGGGAAAGGGTGAAGGTTTGCAATTTTAAGTACTGTATCCAGATAGGCCTCACTGGGGATGATATACTAAGGAGGACAATGATTTATAATCACAAGTGGAGTTGATAAAAATATTATGCAGGGGCTTCCCTGGGCGTAGTGGTTAAGAATCTGCCTGCCAGGGGCTTCCCTGGTGGCGCAGTGGTTGAGAGTCCGCCTGCCGATGCAGGGGACACGGGTTCATGCCCCGGTCCGGGAAGATCCTACATGCCGCAGAGCGCCTGGGCCCGTGAGCCATGGCCGCTGAGCCTGTGCTCCGCAACTGGAGAGGTCACAGCAGTGAGAGGCCCGCTTACCACAAAAATAAAAAAAAAAAAAAAGAATCTGCCTGCCAATGCAGGGGACATGGGTTCGAGCCCTGGTCCAGGAAGATCCCACATGCACCACAACTGCTGAGCCTGCGCTCTAGAGCCCGCGAGCCACAACTACTGAATCCCGAGTGCCTAGAGCCCATGCTCTGCAACAAGAGAAGCCACCACAATGAGAAGCCCGCACACCACAACGAAGAGTAGCCCCTGCTCACCACAACTAGAGAGAGCCCACGAGCAGCAACAAAGACCCAACTCAGCCATAAATAAATAAATAAATATTTTTTAAAAATATTATGCATATGTGAGCATATGGGCATGTAAGCATGTTTGGATGTGAACATGTACGATAGGGAGGAAATGGGGAAACCTACTACCTTCTGGGTACTGAACAATCTTTCAGCCCTTCAACATGATTCTTCCTAAATCCTAGTTTTCCTACATCATTTTCTACATTGATTTTCATATTTCTATTTTCACACTGGCAAGTAGAACAGATATGTTTCACAATGTATGTAGATTTGTATACTTTTGATAGTGTATCACTTTTCTGAAGGAGGGAGGCACTAGAAAGATCCCAACCACTCCCTCCACCTTGTGTCCCCTATACCGACACTAGATTGTGACACACTCCTGAAGACTCTCTTTGGTTCTTGGGCTCCCAGCAAAAACTGTGTAGTTTTTGGCATCTAGCTCACTCTCACCCCACTTCCATACTTTCAGTTTTCAAAACCCATCAAAAAATCTATATTAGTCAGTACAAGCTATATAATGCTGCAATAATAAACAACCCCCAAATCTTAGCAGCTTGAAACAACTAAGGTCTATTTCTTGATCATGTTACATCTCAACCATGGCAGGGGTGCTCCACACATCACAGTTACACAGAAACCCGAGCTGTCAGAACAGTCATCATCCTGACAATAACCAGTCACTGTGTCAGAGGGAAAGAAAGTTTTGGAGGATCTTTTGCCAGCAGCTAATGACACACACAATTTCTGCTCACAATTCAATGGCCTCAAGCAGTCACATGACCCTGGCCAACAAGAGTTAGCAAGTGCAATCGTATCAAATGACTAGCAGGAAAAAAAGCCAGTAAATAACACTAAGAACCATCACAGACTCAGACCTTGATTACTGCTTACATGAACCTAGTTTCTAGTTCTCCGTGACTCTACTTTATAGTATTCTCCCTTGCCTGGAAGAAAAATGCTGAGATCTGTATTGGGTCCACTCTACCTCTCAGCTTTACGCAGCAGATAGTTAAATTTCTCTATCCTGAGCTGCTATGTAATGAAATAAAGATGGTGAAGAAGAGGAAGAAGACAAGGAGGAAGAGGAGGATGGGGTTGACACAGTCATTTATGTAAAACATACTATGTGCCAGGCACTCTTTTAGGTTTCTACATATAAGACTCTGATCTTCCCAACCCTAAATGGTATCCTGTTATCATCATCCCCACAGACAGTTGTTTAAAAAAAAGAGATATAATGAACAATGATATTAAAACACAAATAAAATTTTTAAGTGATAACAATTTTGCAAATTTGCCCCAAGTTAATTCTCTCTGGATGTCAAACTGTTACCATCTGATGAAAGATATTTCGACTACTACTTCAAGAAAAATGAAAAATAATAAATATAACAAAAATTATATCCAATTAAGCTTTTACTTGGTGGGGAAAACACTCGCCATACACATAATGTATTATTTGCAGAGAGGTTATTGCAAGTAGCAGTCAGGAATCTATTATTTCATGAAAATCATCAAAATAAGGCAGTTGGTTTTTTAGGTAAAATAGTAATATTTCCAAACATCAGATCATAAATACAATTTTGTCCATTGTTGTGTTTTAAAACATCATTAAATTTCAGCAGTTGGTCCTCAAACCAAATTTGATATGTTATTTTTATTTTCCAAGAAATGATGCATTTTCTTACATGAAAATAAGATAATGAAAGTAAATGAATCGTGTGCTACTTTTTAAACGTTAAAGTTTGAAGTGTTTCTTATTTGTTTTACATATTATTAGGATCATATTTAATGTGAGCCTTAGACCACCAACTTCAATTTTAATGGGCATACTAATCACCTGGGTATGCTGTTAAAGTTCAGATTCTGATTCATTAGGTCTGGGGTGAGGCCTGAGAGTCTGCATTTCTAACAAGTTCCCAGGTGTGTTGGTCTACAGACCACACTTTGAGTAGCAAGGCTCTAGACAACCACAATGCTTAATACTATGCTGATAGAATTTTTTTATCTTAAAGCCTTTCTTTATAATACGTAAAAATTATGAAATTATAAACTGATTTTTTAATTTTTTTTTATTTGTTTAATTTATTTATTTTTGGCTGCATTGGGTCTTTGTTGCTGCGCGTGGGCTTTCTCTAGTTGCAGCGAGAGGCGGCTACTCTTGGTTGCGGTGCGTGTGCTTCTTATTGCGGTGGCTTCTCTTGTTGCAGAGCACGGGCTCTAGGTACCTGGGCTCAGTAGTTGTGGCTTAGTAGTTGTGGTGCATGGGCTTAGTTGCTCCGCAGCATGTGGGATCTGCCCGGACCAGCGATCGAACCCATGTCCCCTGCATTGGCAGGTGGATTCTTAACCACTGTGCCACCAGGGAAGGCCTAAAATGATTTTTAAATTCATGTAGTTATGTGAAGTTATGTATTAATATTAAATGGGTTCATGAGTCAAAAAAATTTAAATAAAATTTAAAAGGTTGGAAAATGTTGACCTAGAATAGTGATTCTCAAAGTACGGTCCTAGGAACAGCAGTATCACCTGCAAACGTATGAGAAATGCATATTCTCAGACCCAACCTGAGATCTTCTGAATCAGAAATCTGGGGGTGAGGCCCACCAGTTGACAAGCTCTCCAGGTGATTCTGATGTAGGCTAAAGTTTGATAACCACTGTACTAGAGGGCCAAGCACCAGTGACATGCAAACCCCAAGAAAGTAAGGGACACCACTACTGGAGCCTATTCTCTCCTCACGGGTCTTTTGAAGCAAAGTCATATGACTTAGAAATCACCTGGCCAAGCAACAAGTAGTGGAGAAAGCACATGCCATGCAGGGCTTTGAGCAGCTGCAAAGGAAGGCATTTGCTACAAAGGATCTCATTTACTACTGCAGACAGCCCTGCTAAGTGAGGTGAGGTTTTGCTAATTTAGAAAGACAATTTATACCCCTTGATTGAGCCCAAGGCAGTTGCCAGTGCTGACCAACAAAGAAATTCATTTTAAAGATAAGCAATCTACCAAAAATAATTATTTGAAGATTAACAGCAACCACAAAGATCAATTATATACCCTCTACTCCCAAGTATTGGTCCAGGAGTGTGGGAGCTTGATCTGAAAAGGTCATGGATAGCAGTAAAATAGTGGGGGAGGGGATGAAATGAACATCAACAGGACAGTGCATACATTGTGGCACACTCATACAGTGAAAGCACTATACACAAGTGAAACTAAATGAACTAGAACTACATGGTGAATCTCACAAACAATGCATACCAAAAAAGTTGAGGAATATACACAGCAGGACATTATTTACATGAAGTTTAAAATTATTAAAACAATAATATATAATAAACATTGAGATATACATATAGATCTCTTAGAAATTAGTGCATATGAAATAAAAATGTAAAGAACTACATGGGGATGATAAACACCCCATGATACCTCTTGCGAGGAAGGGAGAGCATGTAATAGCCAGTCCTGTTTTACAGAAAGTGAGCAGCTACGCTCCTATACATGCCAAAGATGTAACTCAATGTAAAGAATGAATATATCCTTATCATTCTAGCCTTTCGGTAGAAAGGCTAGAATAGGTAGAAATGAAAATAGCCAAAATACTTTTGTTTGAACCACTATATGTCTCCTTGGAAGTATTCTGTTTTAAGTCACACTGTTGAAAATGTAGGTCCAATTCTGACTCATTAGCAATATGGTGGAGTCACTGAAGGATTTAAAGAGGAGTAACATAATCCAAATTTCTTTTTTATAGATTACACCAGCAGTTATCGTGGGGGCTGGATGGGAGAGGGGCAGGAGTGAACAGAGAGTCTCAAGAGTTGCACAAGTCCAGGAGAGAGATGGTAAGAGTTCGATCATGGATACAAGCAACAGACACAGGGAGAAAGAACACGTTAACTACAGAAGGAACAGCAGAACTTGGTGATCAAGAAGGAAAAAGTAATCTTGGATGACTTACAGATCTCTACCTTAGGAGAACTGGGTAGAAGACAGCACCATTCAACAAGAGAAGGCAGAAAGAAAAGCCATTTTGAGGGATAAGATGATTTCAGTTTTATATTTGCAGAAAAGGATAGATGGAAAAAAATAGATAATAAGACAATGGAATTAGTGATGACTGAAGATAAGGAAAACCTCCACTTTTAAAAATAAAATGCTTTTGGTTAAACACAGAAAGGTCCTTTCCAAAGCATAAATGCTCTTATCTCTGTGCTCTCTGCCAAGAAATGGCAACAGATTTTCAAAATGCCCAGCTGCCTGACTGGTGAACAAATGACATCACCCAAACAACTGTCACAGCGATACTGCTTTGCCACCACTCATTGTGTGTACAAATTAAAAGGGTTTTTAGAGAAGCTACTTACTCCCTGAACACAGAAACTTTTGTCTCCCTATCCCAGACTGGGTATATTCTCAAAAGCTAGATCCATAGTGTTTTCCAGACCTTAAAAAAAAACATTTGATCAACCACTTGTAAAGACCCAATAGGAAGCCAAGTGTGACATTACATAAGAATAAACAGAAGAACTATTTATTCATTCTAGCAACAATTAATATTTACCTTGAGCAACAGTAGCTCCCATGAATGTACTGCTTACTTATATTTCAAATTGCCTTAGACTGTTTAGCATTTGTTCAATGTTTATAATTAAATTACAGCACCCATACAAAATTCCACTAAGCTCTGTGGAATTCCTTGTCTTTGGAATTTAGTGTAGTATGGCATGAAAAAATAGGGATTGATAAATAAGTAATGATAACAAAGCATAGCTTGAAGGCATTTTTTTCCTTATTAATAGCTGTATTTCCAGTACTTAGGATAATGAAAAATACCCAAAACATGCTTGACTCCACAAAGACCTCTCTCTTGTTCTAAGCTATAGAATTGGAATTAAAGGTTCCTTGGACCCAACTTTCCATGATTTTCAGGAACCTAGATCACAAGTTGAAAGAGAGGGACTGAGGGAAGTGGAAAATTTCTAAAGTATCTAGTTCTCTGTACTCTGCCAGAAAATGCACAATAGATATCAAAATGCGCAGCTGGTGAACAAATGACATCACCCAAAAGGTCATTTGATGCCAGCATTTATAGTGTTCAATGTCCAAAACTTAACTCTTTAACTTCTGCTGAAAACCTGGCACTCCTCTTATGTTCCTTATCTTAGGCAAAGGCATCACTACAGCCAAGTATTCAAGAGACAGATAAGTCAGAATCATCTTTAACTCTTTTTTTGACTTCCTTGTTTGATATTCATTCAATGAACACCCTGTTACTAATTTTAGGGTATACATTAGTTCCATTATTCATCTTACCATCTACCTCTAAAATGTGTTTTAAGTCTTAAATGTATAAAATGCATTGGGTTGTTAAACCTCAGATGGCATCCATATCAGTTAATGAGTTGACACATGTAGAAAGACCACTAGCTATCTACCTAATAGCCTTTCACTAGTTCTTCCTTACTAACAACACCTATTGAGTTATTATTAGAGGTGGCATTGTACCGATCTACATAAGCACATTTCCCAGACATCCTTACAGGTATAACATGGCCATGTGACCAAGTTCTGGTCAGTGAGGTGCAAGTAGAAGTTGTTGAGCAGGACTTTCCAGTAAAAGGGAGGTAGACAATTGATGTACACTCATTTATTTGCTTTCTTCCTTCCATCCTGGAATGCAAATGTGATTGCAGGAGCTGCAGCAATTCAAAGGGGTGTTGGTTTTGTCATGGAAATGCTAATTCAGTCTTGGACTGCCCACCTGGGGTGGGGGGGCCTCCATCTTGTTAAGCCATGGTTATTTTAAGTTTCTGTCATCATCAGCTAAATGTGCCTTCTAATGGACATGCTACTCCAATAGAAATTATGAGTTTTGTTTCTGAAAAAGATAAACCAAATGCAAAGTCACTGGCACAAGTGACTTTAGGCATTTATCGTTTTTGCCACAGCTTACATTTACCCATTTTCTGTGAACAGTGATCTGAATCTCCTGTGAAGAACTACTCCGCCTGCTTTCAATCCATGTGCCTTCATGGGGTTGATGCCAATCCCAGCTCCAAGGCCAGGCAAATGACTCAGATCTAAAGTGATTGTGGAAGTCCATTCCCTTAACCATGGAACTGGTTCAGAGAGGAACATTGGATCCAACTAAGACCAGCAAGAATCAAGTCTAGAACTCGTCTTCAGACTCTTAAAGAATATAGGTTCTCTTCTGAGCTGGATTTGAACCTGAGAGGATCTGCATTGCTGGTCGTCATCTTGCCTCTACACAGAGTCTGAGGATAAAGTCAACGTGAAGGAGGCAGAGACAAAAACAGATAACATATTCCTGAACTTTTCAGTAACATAACCTAAAAAATTCATTTTTTGCTTAAAACAGATTCCTAACCAATGGAACTTAACCAACATAGGTTCCATTTTTAATTTTGATTTTAAAGAAAGAAAGTTACTTCAAAATGTCCTTGCATAAAATTCCACAACTCAAGTGAAATAAGAACAGGCTTCCTTGCACGTTTTCTCCATGAGACAATTGGCTCCAAGGCAGCATCTTTAGAAAAAAGTATTTTAATTTACATATTCTTCAATCTCAAACACACAGCCTGGAACATAGAAACTAAACTGCTGAGCTTCCATATCAGAGGGATACAGTTCTGTAGGAGGTTTTTGAACTTAAAATAAGAAAGCAGACTCACAGATATAGAGAACAAACTAGTGGTTACCAGTGGGGAGGGAGGGGTGGGACAATATAGGGGTGAGGAAGTGGGAGGTATAAACTACTGGGTGTGAGATAGGCTACAAGGATGTACTGTACAACACGGGGAAGATAACCAGTATTTTGTGATAACTGTAAATGGAGTGTAACATTTAAAACTATATAAAAACTTTTTAAATTTCCATTGTATTAATTTCTATCAATAGAATCAGGTAAATTTGTCACAGTTTTCAAATCCCTCTAAATTAAATTAAATCCCAGTAAAATTAATCCATGGTCTTAGAGTCATGCAGTCTAAGTGTAGAAAATCCATATGGAAAAAGGAAAATGCACAGGCCTAGTTCATATAATGTTCTGCATGCCCCCATCAGCTAAATTAAGCCGAGTATGTCACCATAAGATCCTAAGGAGGGAAGGAATAATAAGACTACTCTGTTTCTAGATCGTTAAACTAGGTGTAAAGAGAATTTACAAGATCAGCTTTTGGAAAGAAGTAAAATACTAATAGCTTTTATCTAACAGGCCCAGTATTAAGAAAACTAATTAAACTTAACTATATTTTAATAAGTTTAGCTCATTTTAAAATAAGAATCTTTCCCCAAAGTCATTCCATACCTTTAAAAACAGTGTATCTATCTGGCACCACAATCTTTTCTGTGAAACCAGTCCTTTTATAGAAATGCATAGAAAAAGAACTATTTTTGTCCTTCATTCTAAAAACAATAACGGACTGCAGAATAGAATTAGTGCCCGAAGTTAACCAGTGCTCAATAATATAATATACACAGATACTAAACGCTCAAGCAATACAAATTTCTTTTTTAATAGTTCTTTCTTCTCTTGACCTCTACCTTCCCTTCTCACACAGAGTAAATAAATACTATTAGGATGTATCACCGATCTGTTTGAAGTTTAGTTACCCTCCATTATTTCATTACATTCCTAATTAAGGCAATACACATTTTTAATGCTCATCATTTTATTAGGTGCTCTATTGAGAAAAAAAATATGCATCTTGCCTTCGACATACACATTTATCTTTGAGAGAAGTAGCTAAGCATATCCAAAACTACCTAAAAGATAAGAATTCATCTAAAACAGACTGACATACTGATTATATCAATAGAAATATACTTAAGAATGAAAGTAGACCCTAAGTATCTATAAAATTATACATGCAACCACATATCCACAACATGTATCTCAGTGTTATAAATTAACTACTATATAAAATCAACAAAGCTGATTTTCAGTTGTGCCTCATGGGATTTACATTTACTATTTTCTACTCTTACCTAGTATTCAAAGTTATCCATATACAGGAGATCAAGATGGCAATGTAAGACGATGTGGAGCTCACCTCCCCCCACAAACACATCAAAAAAACAACTACAAGTGGAATAACTCTCATGGGAAACTAACTGGAAACCTGCAGCAGGACTCCTATATAACCAAGGCTGCAGAAAAGATTTACACAGAATTGGGTAGGGTGGGAAGAAAAGCATGAGGTCGGGACCTCTGCCCCTAGGAAGGGATTAGGAGGAAAAGGGACATCACACAGGCAGACATTCCTCCCAGGAAATGAGTGGGTGTCCCAGTCCTGGGGTCCAACGCATAAGAGACAAGCCACCTTGACTACTTGAAGAACTGCTGGGACAGACAGAAAGACTGGGGAAGCCTAGACTCCACTGGTGAGAGAGCACCGGTGCTGGCTTGCCCCCAGGCAGGGCGGAAAGAGGCCTGCCCTAGCAGCTACCGCCTCTCCACTACCTAATCTGAGCCAAGTGAACACCCCAGCGCCCCTCACTCCACGCCACAGCTTGATGCTGGGTCTATAGCAGCCAGGACCTGGGAAAAGACTCGATCTAGGGATGCACAGGTGACCCAGGGGCCTAGGGTGTGGTCCAGGTGGGGCAGCAGCAGCAGCACTGTTAGCGCTTACACAAACAGCACCCCAGAAGCAGCCCAAACTCCTGGCACCATGGCCACCAGAATTCCTGAGACCACCTTGCCCTACCCAGTCCTAGCTGAGCAAATGCTCCTGCCCCACCCACTCCATGCTATAGACTAGCACTAGACCTGGGGCAGCCACAACAGGGGAAAAGACACAACTGGGGGCTGCATCTGAACAGAGCCACAGATGCCTACACAAGCAGCCGATCAAATCTCTGTAAGTACACAAACTCAAACTGCTTCAGCACCTCCCTCTATTGGGGCAAAGGCCCCAGTGCAGAGAGGAGGAAAAACACACACTTAAACGGAACAGAGTCAGCTCAAACCTGACACTCAGGGATTCCACTCCAGCAACTTGGAAGCAGATAGGCCCTTAAGCAGGCAGTGACAGCCACTGAGCAAAGAGGAAGTAGTGCCTCACACCCTGCACAGGCTCTAGCTGCTCCATCACCAGCCACACCACCTATTAAGGAGATAGTGGTCAGCACACCCTGAGGAAAGTCAGCTGGGGTCCACATCAAATCCAGCCCTCCCACCAAACGCACTGGGCAAACACAGTCTACATAAGGATGCTCCTACATAAGAATACCCTTTCAAGACCACAACAGATAACTATTTCACCTAAATTCATAGAGACAGATAAAGTTAAGTAAAATAAAAAAGAACTACTCTCAATTGAAAGAGCAAGAGAAAACCCCTGAAAAAACTAAATAATGAAACAGAAATAGTCAATCTACCACACAAATAATTCAAAACCTTTGCAATAAATACACTAACTGAATTAGAGGAGAGAACTGATCTAAACACAAATCATTTTAACAAGGAACTAGAAAATATAAAGAGTCAATCAAAAACAGATAATTCAATATCTGAAATAAAAAGCACACTAGAAGCAATGAATAGCAGACTAAATGACACAGAAGAATGCATAAGTGATCTGGAAGAGAGAATAATGGAAGTCACTCATTCAGATCAGCAGACAGAAAGACAAATAAAAAAAAAATGAAAGCAACATATGAGATCTATGGGATAACATTAAACATGCCAGCATTCATATTATAGGGGTTCCAGAAGGAGACGAGAGAGCAAGATGAGTAATGAGAATGTATTTGAAGAAATTATGGCTGAAAAATTAAACTAAAAAATTCCTTTTTTGCTTAAACCAGATTCTTAACCAATACAAATAATTATAAGCTTATGTTCCATTTTTTTATTTTGTTCTTAAACAAAGAAAATTACTTCCCAATGTCCTTACATAAAATGCCACAACTCAAGTGAAATAAGAACAGGCTTCCTTACATGTTTCTTCCATGAGAAAATTAGTTCTGAGGCAGCAGCTTTAAAATTGTCTTTTAATTTACATATTCTTCAATCTCAAATACACAGCCTAGAACAAGGAGCTAAACTGCTGACTACCAAGACTGAAACAGGAAGAAATAGAAAATACGAACAGACAAATTACCAGTAATGAATTTGAATCAGTAATTTAGAAACTCGCAACAAGCAAAATTCCAGGACCACATAGATTCACTGGGGAATTCTACCAAACATATAAAGAACTAATACCTATCCTTCTCAAACTATTCCAAAAGATTGAAGAGGAAGGAACACCCCCCAATATAATAAAAACCCTTTATGACAAACTCACAGCCAACAGAATACTCAACGGTGAAAAGCTAAAAGCGAGGGGGCAGACAGCAGCAAGAAGAATTACAATCCTGCAGCCTGTGGAACAAAAACCACATTCACAGAAAGATAGACAAGATGAAAAGGCAGAGGGCTATGTACCAGATGAAGGAACAAGATAAAACCCCAGAAAAACAACTAAATGAAGTGGAGATAGGCAATCTTCCAGAAAAAGAATTCAGAATAGTGACAGTGAAGATGATCCAGGACCTCAGAAAATGAATGGAAGCAAAGATTGAGAAGATGCAAGAAATGTTTAACAAAGGCCTAGCAGAGTTAACGAACAAACAAACAGAGATGAACAATACAATAACTGAAATAAAAAATACAGTAGAAGGAATCAATAGCAGAATCACTGACGCAGAAGAACGGATAAGTGACCTGTTAGACAGAATGGTGGAATTCACTGCTGTGGAACAGAATAAAGAAAAAAGAATGAACAGAAACGAAGACAGCCTAAAAGACCTCTGGGACAACATTAAACGCAACAACATTTGCATTGTGGGGGTCCCAGAAGGAGAAGAAAGAGAGAAAGGACCTGAGAAAATATTTGAAGAGATTATAGTCAAAAACTTCCTTAACATGGGAAAGGAAATGGCCACACAAGTCCAGGAAGCACAGAGAGTCCCATACAGGATAAACCCAAGGAGAAACACGCCGAGACACATAGTAATCAAATTGGCCAAAATGAAAGACAAAGAAAAATTATTAAAAGCAGCAAGGGAAAAATGACAAATAACATACAAGGGAACTCCCATAGGGTTAACAGCTGATTTCTCAGCAGACACTCTACAAACCAGAAGGGAGTGGCATGATATACTCAAAGTGATGAAAGGGAAGAGCCTACAAACAAGATTTCTCTACCCGGCAAGGATCTCATTCGGATTCGATGGAGAAATCAAAAGCTTTACAGACAAAGCAAAAGCTAAGAGAATTCAGCACAACCAAACCAGCTCTACAACAAATGCTAAAGGAACTTCTCTAAGTGGGAAACACAAGAGAAGAGAAGGACCTACAAAAACAAACCCAAAACAATTAAGAAAACGGTCATAGGAACATACATATTGATAATTACCTTAAACTTGAATAGATTAAATGCTCCAACCAAAAGACACAGGCTTGCTGAATGGATACAAAACCAAGGCCCATATATATGCTGTCTACAAGAGACCTACTTCATACCTAGGGACATATTCAGACTGAAAGTGAGGGGATGGATTTGCAATCTAAAGAAAGCTGGAGGGCTTCCCTGGTGGCGCAGTGGTTGAGAGTCTGCCTGCCGATGCAGGGGACACGGGTTCGTGCCCCGGTCTGGGAGGATCCCACATGCCGCGGAGCGGCTGGGCCTGTGAGCCATGGCCGCGGAGCCTGCGCATCCGGAGCCTGTGCTCCGCAACGAGAGAGGCCACAACAGTGAGAGGCCCGCGTACCGAAAAAAAAAAAAAGAAAGCTGGAGTAGCAATACTCATATCAGATAAAATAGACTTTATAAAAAAGAATGTTACAAGAGACAAGGAAGGACACTACCTAATGATCAGGGGATCAATCCAAGAAGATGTAACAATTATAAACATATATGCACCCAACATAGGAGCAACTCAATACATAAGGCAACTGCTAACAGCTATAAAAGAGGAAATACACTAACGAAATAGACAGTAACACAATAATAGTGGGGGACTTAAAAACCTCAATTACAACCAATGGACAGATCATCCAAAATGAAAATAAATAAGGAAACACAAGCTTTAAATGATACAATAGACCAGATAGATTTAATTGATATTTACAGGACATTCCATCCAAAAACAGTAGATTACACTTTCTTCTCAAGTGCACACAGAACATTCTCCAAGATAGATCACATCTTGGTTCACAAATCAAGCCTCAGTAAATTTAAGAAAACTGAAATCATATCAAGCATCTTTTCTGACCACAACGCTATGAGATTAGAAATCAATTATAGGGGGAAAAGAGGGAAAAAAACAAACACATGAAGGCTAAACAATATGTTACTAAATAACCAAGAGAAGAAGGAACTAGAGAAGAAGAACAAACAAAACCAAAACTTAGCAGAAGGAAGGAAATCATAAAGATCAGAGCAGAAATAAATGAAACACAAACAAAGAAAACAATACTAAAGATCAATAAAACTAAAAGCTGGTTCTTTGGGAAGATAAAAGGCCTGCGTACTGCAAAAACAAAAACAAACAAGAAAAAGAGGGAGATGACTCAAATCAATAAAGTTATAAATGAAAAAGGAGAAGTTACAACAGACACCGCAGAAATACAAAGCATCCTAAGAGACTACTACAAGCAACGCTATGCCAATAAAATGGACAACCAACAAAACTAGAACAAAAATTCTTAAATTTTGTATGGAGACACAGAAGACCCCCAATTGCCAAAGCAGTCATGAGGGGAAAAAATGGAGCAGGAGGAACCAGACTCCCTGACTTCAGATTATACTATAAAGCTACAGTAATCAAGACAATATGGTACTGGCACAAAAAGAGAAACACAGATCAATGGAACAAGATAGAAAGCCCTGAGGTAAACCCACGCACCTATGGTCAACTAATCTATGACAAAGGAGGCAAGGATATTCAATGGAGAAAAGACAGTCTCTTCAATAAGTGGTGCTGGGAAAACTGGACAGCTACATATAAAAGAAGGAAATTAGGGCTTCCCTGGTGGTGCAGTGGTTGAGAGTCCTCCTGCCGATGCAGGGGACACCGGTTCATGTCCTGGTCCGGGAAGATTCCACATGCCGCGGAACGGCTGGGCCCGTGAGCCATGGCCGCTGAGCTTGTGCATCCGGAGCCTGTGCTCCGCAACAGGAGAAGCCACAACAGTGAGAGGCCCACGTACCACAAAAAAAAAAATAAAAGAATGAAATTAGAAAGCTTCCTAACACAATGCACAAAAATACCCTCAAAATGGATTAGAGACCTAAATGTAAGACCGGACAGTATAAAACTCTTAGAGGAAAACATATGAAGAACACTCTGACATAAATCACAGCAAGATCTTTTTTGATCCACCTCCTACAGTAATGGAAATAAAAACAAAAATAAACAGATGGGACCTAATGAAACTTAAAAGCTTTTTCACAGCAAAGGTAACCATAAACAAGACAAAAAGACAACCCTCAGAATGGGAGACAATATTTGCAAATGAATCAATGGACAAAGGATTAATCTGCAAAATATATAAACAGCTCATGCAGCTCAATATTAAAGAAACAAACAACCCAATCCAAAAAAGGGCAGAAGACCTAAATAGACCTTTCTGCAAAGAAGACATACACATGGCCAAGAAGCACATGAAAAGCTGCTCAGCATCACTAATTATTAGAGAAATGCAAATCAAAACTACAATGAGGTATCACCTCAGACCAGTCAGAATGGGCATCATCAGAAAATCCACAAACAACAAATGCTGGAGAGGATGTGGAGAAAAGGGAACCCCCCCTTGCACTGTTGGTGGGGATGTAAATGGATACAGCCACTATGGAAAACAGTATGGAGGTTCCTGAAAAAAGTAAAAATAGAATTACCAGATGATCCAACAATCCCACGACTGGGCACATACCCAGAGAAAACCATAATTCAAAAAGACACATGCACCCCAGTGTCCATTGCAGCACTATTTACAATAGCCGGGTCATGGAAGCAACCTAAATGCCCATCGACAGACGAATGGATAAAGAAGATGTAGTACATATATACAATGGAATATTACTCAGCCATGAAAGGAATGAAATTGGGTCATCTGTTGAGCCATGAATGGGTCTAGAGACTGTCATACAGAGTGAAGTAAGTCAGAAAGAGAAAAACAAATATCATATATTAATGCATATATGTGGAACCCAGAAAAATGGTACAGATGATCCGGTTTGCAGAGCAGAAATTGAGACACAGATGTAGAGAACAAACGTATGGATACCAAGGGGGGAAAGCGGCAGAGGGTGGGGGTGGTGGAGTGATGAACTGGGCGATTGGGATTGACTTGTATACACTGATGTGTATAAAATTGATGACTAATAAAACCTACTGTATAAAAAAATAAATTTAATTTAATTTAAAAATTTAAATTAAAAAAATGTGACACAGACAGTAAGTAAGCAAATGCTGTTGGAAAAATGGCGCCAATAGTCTAGCTCCATGCAGGTTGTCACAAACCTTCAATCTGTAAAAAAAAAAAAAAAAAAAAAAAAAAAAAAAAATTTTGGAACAATAAGAAAAAAAAAAGGAATAAGAAAAGCTAAAAGCCTTCACTATATTCAGGAACAAGACAGGAATGCCCACTCTCACTACTTCTAGTCATATAGTATTAGACGTCCTAGCAACAGCAATCAGACAAGAGAAAGAAGTAAAAGATATCCAAATTCGAAGGGAAGAGGTAAAATTATCACTATTTGCAGATGACATGACACTCTATAGAGAACCTCAAAGTCTCTACCCAAAAAAGTATTAGAACTAATAAATGAATTCAGCAAGGTTGCAGGATACAAGATTAATATACAGAAATCTGTTGCATTTCTCTACACTAATAATGAAATATGAGAAAGTTTTTTAGAAAACTAGGAATAAACTTAACCAAGGAGGTTAAAGACCTATACTCTAAAAACTATAAAACATTGATGAAGGAATTTAAAGATGATACAAAGAAACAGAAAGATATCCCATGCTCTTGGATTGGAAGAATTAATATTGTTAAAATGGCCGTACTACCAAAAGAAATCTAGAGATTTAACATGACACCTATCAAAACACCCATAACATTTTTCAAAGAACTAGAACAAATAATCCTAAAATTCATATAGCACCACAAAAGACCCTGAATTGCCAAAGCAGTCTTGAGAAAAAAGAACAAAGCTGGAGGTATAAACCTCCTAGACTTCAGACAATACTACACAGCTACAGTAATCAAAACAGCATGGTACTGGCACAAAAACAGACACAAAGATCAATGAAGCAGAATAGAGAACCCAGAAATAAACCTATGCAATTGATCTACAACAAAGGAGACAAGAGTATACAATGAAGAAAAGACAGTCTCTTCAACAAGTGGTGCTGAGAAAACTGGACAGCCACATGTAAAGCAATGAGATTAGAACATTCTCTCACACCATATACAGAAATAAAGTCAACATGGTTTAAAGACTTAAATGTAAGAGCGGTTTGAAACCATAAAACTCCTAGAAGAGAATGTAGGTGGAACACTCTTTGACATAAATTGTAGCAATATTTCCTTGGATCAGTATCGTAAGGCAAAATAAATAAAAGCATAAATAAACAAATGGGATCTCATTAAACTTAAAAAGCTTTTGCATAGCAAAGGAGACTATCAACAAAATAAAAAGACAACCTACGGAGTGAGAGAAAATATTTGCAAATGATGTGACTGACAAGGGGTTAATATCCAAAGTATACAAACAGCTCTTATAACTCAATATCAAAAAACAAACAACCCAATCAAAAAATGAGCAGAAGACCTAAATAGACACTTTTCCAAAGAAGACATGCAGATGGTTAACAGGCACATGAAAAGTTGCTGAATATCACTAATTGTTAGAGAAATGCAAATCAAAACAATGAGATATCACCTCACACCTGTCAGAATGGCTATCATCAAAGTCTACAAATAATAAATGCTTGAGAGGGTGTGGAGAAAAAGGAACCCTCATACACTGTTGGTGGGAATGTAAGTTGGTACAAACACTATGGAGAACAGTATGCAGGTTCCTCAAAACACTAAAACTAAAGCTACCATATGATCCACCCAACCCACTCCTGGGCATATATCCAGAAAAGATGAAAACTCTTAATTCAAAAAGATACATGCACCCCAATGCTCATAGCAGCACTATCTACAATAGCCAAGACATGGAAGCAACCCAAATGCCCATCAACAGATGATTGGATTAGAAGATGTGGTATATATACATAAATATATATATGTAGTATATGCATAATATGGAGTATAAAATGGAATATTACTCAGCCATAAAAAAGAATGAAATACGGCCATTTGCAGCAATGTGGATGCACTAAGTATTATGCTTAGTGAAATGAGTCAGACAAAGAAAGACAAATACTCTATATCACATGTGAAATCTAAAAAATAACACAAATGAATGTATATGCAAAACAGAAACAGATTCACAGATATAGAAAACTAATTTGTTACCAAAGGGGAGAGTGACAAATTAGGGGTATGGGATTGACAGACACAAACTGCTATATATAAAATAGATAAACAACAAGGATGTACTGTATAGCACAGGGAATTATACCTATTACCTTGTAATAACCTATAATGGAGTATAATCTGCAAAAATACTGAATCACTATGCTGTACACCTGAAACTAACATACTATTATAAATTAACTATACTTCAATAAGAAGGAGAAATTTTAAAAAGCTATCCATATATTATACAAGTCTGACTATAAAAATGTGCTTTCTTTAAAACAATTTTAAACAAGGTACTGAAAAACTGTCATCTATTTCTGTCTTGGGCTGACTTTGGTGATCATGCTACATTGCTAGAACTTATACTAACAGATTTTTTTTTTTAAGCTTCATTTATATCTTCCCAATCAATCTATTAAAGAAAAAAGATTTGCTTTCTTTAAGAACATGAAAAAGATGAATCTTAAAACAGCAATATACATTTGGTGTGCAATTTTAAATAGTGTCTCTACCTATATTATTTTCTGCCATTATTTAGTTATTTAAATATTCACTTTAATGTCTTCTTTAACTAGAATATAAGCTTCTGTACAGTATATATATTCTGCATTCTCCACAGCCCTCTACATGTTCAAAATGTGGGTGGGCCTCATTCAATTAGTTGACGGCCTTAAGAGAAAACACACTGAAACCCCAAAGAAAGAGGGAACTCAGCCTCAGACTGTCTTGGACTTGAGTTGCAACATCAGCTCTTCCCTGGGTCTCCAGATTGCCAACCCCGCAGATTTTGGATTTCCCAGTGGCCACAGTCACATAAACCAATTCATATTCATTCTCTCCTCCTCCCTCTCCCACTCCCTCTCCCCCTCGTCCTTTCCACTCTCTATATACTATTGGTTCTGTTTCTTGAGAGAACCCTGAGTAATACATTCATTATTCCACAGGGTCAGCTACATTTCATGAGACTAAAACCATGATTTAACATACTCTTTAAGGCAAAAAGTTTCTGGAGAAAAAAATATACCAACCTAAATATAACCAAGGCCTAAACTAAGGATGTTAGATTATTATAAAAAGGATGGATAAGGACAGTTGTATAAAGAACAATCTACAGGATTTATCTTAATAGAAGAGAGAAAAAGAGTAGATTATATAGACAATTTCATAATTACCATCATATTTCTTTGATTCTAAGCCATACTGTTTTGGTTTTGTTGTTTGTTTGTTTTTTGTTTTTTGGGTTTTTTTGTGGTAAGCGGGTCTCTCACTGTTGTGGCCTATTCCGTTGCGGAGCACAGGCTCCGGACGCGCAGGCCCAGCGGCCATGGCTCACGGGCCCAGCCACTCCGCGGCATGTGGGATCCTCCCAGACCAGGGCACGAACCCATGTCCCCTGCTTCAGCAGGCGGACTCTCAACCACTGCGCCACCAGGGAAGCCCCTGTTTTGTTTTTTAACATTCAAAAACATATAAAATTGTGATGCATCTTACAATCACTGACAGCCGGGTGGCAGTCCTGACATAGTGATCACTGCCTGTGCATTTACATCAAAATTCGCAGAACCAGTGTCAGAGACTGAGAGAAAAACACAGATATGATAATGGAACACTCTTTTAAGAAATGTTGCATCACCAACTCTTGATGACAGAGAGGATGATGTTGTACAGAAAAACATGGACAATGAGGACTCTAAAGAAGAGATTCAAAAGTGTCTGCCTTTGAATGTGAAGAAGTTTAAGGAATGCCTTGATCAATTTATTTGACTTATATTTTTCCTTTTCTTGTTTGCGTGAAAGTGATGTGACTTTTTTAAATTATCTTTAAGAGCATTTAAAATAAATGCTCTTCCAGTGTGTATAAAATAAAATTGTAGTACTAAGAAAGTGTCGCTTCATAGTTGAAATTGCAGAGGGTTTTTTTTCCCAAACTGATAAAACAACACTGTGTCTTACAATGAATGTGATCTTAACTGCAATGAAAAATAGCAGCATATTGGCTATCAGAATATAGAGTGTATAGAACTAATGACAACTCCAACCATCTTTTGAACCTTCACTCTATGCCAACAGTTCTCAAACTTGAATGTGCATCAAAATCTCCTGGAGGGCTTGAATAAGATCGCTAGGCCCCTTCCCCAAGCTTTTCGCTCAAGGCAGCACAACTCATGTCAGACCTACTACAGCAAGGCTGCGAAACCTCATATACTCTTGACCTGGGCAGGATTAGCTCAGGGCAAAGGGTTGAGCCTACAGAGAAAGGGTATCAGTACCTGCAGCTGCACAGAGGGAGGGGAAACAGTGACTGACACATGTGTGATCCATTTCCAAATCCAATTCTGACACCAACAATCTGTGTGGTAACTGCACAACGTACTAACATTTCCAATTATTAACCTGAAAAAAAAGGAAGAACTAAGACCCCTTCTAGCTCTAAAATTCTAAAATCTTTGTCCCAAGCAAAGAAAAAAAAAATATAATCTAGGTCACTCATGATCTGGATAGGCTTTCTACTCAAAATATAAATTTTAACATTCCAGTTAAAACTGGACTCCAAATGAAGAACTTCTATAGTGAAGTGAAAAGTTCAGCAATTCTTCTCCTCAAAACAATGTTTATCACTGCACAAAACTGTCACAAACAACCATTCCAGGCCTCTGGAATATAAGAAATTGAAAGGCTTTCACTCAAGAAAAAGTACTGAACTTGGAGGAAGAACAGTGGGAGTGGCATTTTAGCCTGGAGCCGTCCTCATACACCAGTACCCTCTAGCTCCATCAGTACCAGGGCTGGGCCGGGCATGAAATGCAGCAGCTTTGCTGCTAAATAGACCTGACTTGATTTGAAGCAAAGTGTGGAAAAGCACCATGCCCATAGGCATTATGAAAAAGAATAGCAAACTTGGTGGCAAATAATCAGGGAAGGCCAACATCACAGTTGCCTGTGGCTGTGATCCTGTCTATACCATTACTGGACCAGAAAAATACTGGAGTCATAAGTACCCACCCTCCATCACACCTAATCCCAAAATGAAGAGTGGCCTGCCATTTTCTCTGCCCTCTTTACTCATCACCTCCACTCCTTACCCACCCCTAAAAAGAATAAGAACTTAAGCATGGAATCCAAAGACACACAGATTATATCTAAATTCATGTTTTCAATGAAGACATTACTCCCCTCTGGCTAGTGAGAAGTCAATTATATCTGCTTCTTGACTCTCAGTTGGCTTCTAGTTAGATGAGACATATTACAATTGAGTTCCAAGGAGACGAGGTTTTATTACAAACACTAATAAAAGTCAGCTAGGATATTGGCCTGGAAAAGTATCTTTTCTTTTGCCCTCTTATAACACTAAGGTTAAGGAATTGAGATAACTTTCTCAACTTATGAGTCCCTAATGTTTATCCCCACAACAGAGTTTCCATCTTATGCTGTCAAAGAAAAATGGAAATGCTAACTTTATAATCTCAATCTATATAACTGTCAAATGGAATTTTCCTTCACCCAAGGAGGTGGTAAGTTGAGGTGAAGATATTAATAATAAATGTAGAAGTTCTTTATAGGAAGTCTCTCTGTCTACCCTTTATTTAAATATGTATTTTATTTATTATTATTTTTTTATACAGCAGGTTCTTATTAGTCATCAATTTTATACACATCAGTGTATACATGTCAATCCCAATCTCCCAATTCATCACACCACCACCCCCACCCGCCACTGCTTTCCCCGCTTGGTGTCCATACGTTTGTTCTCTACATTAATTTCTGCCCTGCAAACCGGTTCCTCTGTGCCATTTTTCTAGGTTCCACATATATGCGTTAATATATGATTTTTGTTTCTCTCTTTCTGACTTACTTCACTCTGTATGACAGTCTCTAAATTCATCCACATCTCTACAAATGACCCAATTTCGTTCCTTTTTATGGCTGAGTAATATTCCACTGTCTATATGTACCACATCTTCTTTATCCACTCATCTGTCTATGGGCATTTAGGTTGCTTTCATAACCTGGCTATTGTAAATAGTGCTGCAATGAACATTGGAGTGCATGTGTCTTTTTGAATTATGGTTTTCTCTGGCTATATGCCCACCAGTAATGGGATTCCTGCATCACATGGTAATTCTATTTCTAGTTTTTTCAGGAACCTCCATAGTGGCTGTATCAATTTACATTCCCACCAATGGGGCAAGAGGGTTCCCTTTTCTCCACACCCTCTCGAGCATTTGTTGTTTGTAGATTTTCTGATGATGCCCATTCTAACCCGTCTGAGGTGATACCTCATTGTAGTTTTGATTTGCATTTCTCTAATAATTAGTGATGTTGAACAGATTTTCACGTGCTTCGTTGCCATCGGTATGTCTTCTTTGGAGAAATGTCTATTTAGGTCTTCTGCCGTTTTTGGATTGGGTTGTTTTTTCTTTAATATTGAGCTGCATGAGCTGTTTATATATTTTGCAGATTAATCCTTTGTCCATTGATTCATTTGCAAATACTGTCTCCCATTCTGAGGGTTGTCTTTTCGTCTTGTTTGTACTTTCCTTTGACTTGCAAAAGCTTTTAAGTTTCATTAGGTCCCATCTGTTTATTTTTGTTTTTATTTTCATTACTCTAGGAGGTGGATCCAAAAAGATATTGCTGTGGCTTATGTCAAAGACTGTTCTTCCTGGGCTTCCCTGGTGGCGCAGTGGTTGAGAGTCCACCTGTCGATGCAGCGGACACGGGTTCATGCCCCGGTCCAGGAAGACCCCACATACCGCGGAGCGGCAAGGCCCGTGAGACACGGCCGCTGAGCCTGCACGTCCGGAGCCTGTGCTCCGCAACGGGAGAGGCCACAACAGTGAGAGGCCCGCATACCACAAAAAAAAAAAAAAAAAAAAAAAGGGGGGGTTCTTCCTATGTTTTCTTCTTAGAGTTTTATAGTGTCTGGTCTTACATTAAGGTCTCTAATCCATTTTGAGGGTATTTTCGTGCATTGTGTTAGGAAGCTTTCTAATTTCATTCTTTTACATGTAGCTGTCTAGTTTTCCCAGCACCACTTATTGAAGAGACTGTATTTTCTCCATTGTATATCCTTGCCTCCTTTGTCATAGATTAGTTGACCATAGGTGCGTGGGTTTACCTCTGGGCTTTCTATCTTGCTCCATTGATCTGTGTTTCTCTTTTTGTGCCAGTACCATATTGTCTTGATTACTGTAGCTTTATAGTATAGTCTGATGTCAGGGAGTCTGATTCCTCCTGCTCCTTTTCCCTCAAGACTGCTTTGGCTATTGGGGGTCTTCTGTGTCTCCATACAAAATTTAAGATTTTTTGTTCTAGTTCTGTAAAAAATGCCATTGGTAATTTGATAGGGATTGCATTGAATCTGTACATTGCTTTGGGTAGTAGAGTCATTTTCACAATATTGATTCTTCCAATCCAAGAACATGGTATATCTCTCCATCTGTTGGTATCATCTTTAATTTCTTTCATCAGTGTCCTACAGTTTTCTGCATACAGGTCTTTTGTCTCCCTAGGGAGGTTTATTCCTAGGTATTTTATTCTTTCTGCTGCAATAGTAAATTGGAGTGTTTCCTTAATTTCT
Organism: Neophocaena asiaeorientalis asiaeorientalis; assembly: GCF_003031525.2. Taxonomy (NCBI): domain Eukaryota; kingdom Metazoa; phylum Chordata; class Mammalia; order Artiodactyla; family Phocoenidae; genus Neophocaena; species Neophocaena asiaeorientalis. The sequence goes on from NW_020185328.1 coordinate 16,009,966, forward strand.
CTTTCAGATATTTCATCATTAGTGTATAGGAATGCAAGAGATTTCTGTACATTAACTTTGTATCCTGCTACTCTACCAAATTCATTGATTCGCTCTAGTAGTTTTCTGGTAGCATCTTTAGGATCCTCTATGTGTAGTATCATGTCATCTGCAAACAGTGGCAGTTTTACTTCTTTTCTGATTTGTATTCCTTTTATTTCTTTTTCTTCTCTGATTGCCGTGGCTAAAACTTCCAAAACTATGTTGAATAACAGTGGTAAGAGTGTGCAACCTTGTCCTTTTCCTATGTTAGAGAAATGGTTTCAGTTTTTCACCATTGAGAACGATGCTGGCTGTGGGTTTGCCATATATGGCCTTTATTATGTTGAGGTAGGTTCCCTCTATGCCCACTTTCTGGAGAGTTTTTATCATAAATGAGTGTTGAATTTTGTCAAATGCTTTTTCTGCATCTATTGAGATGAGCATACGGTTTTTATCCTTCAATTCGTTAATATGGTGTATCACACTGACTGATTTGCATATATTGAAGAATCCTTGCATTCCTGGGATAAACCCCACTTGATCATGGTATATGATCCTTTTAATGTGCTGTTGGATTCTGCTTGCTAGTATTTTGTTGTGGATTTTTGAATCTATGTTCATCAGTGATATTGGCCTGTAGTTTTCTTTCTTTGTGACATCTTTGTCTGGTTTTGGTATCAGGGTGATGGTGGCCTTGTAGAATGAGCTTGGGAGTGTTCCTCCCTCTGCTATATTTTGGAAGAGTTTGAGAAGGATAGGTGTTAGCTCTTCTCTAAATTTTTGATAGAATTTACCTGTGAAGCCATCTGGTCCTGGGCTTTTGTTTGTTGGAAGATTTTTTAATCACAGTTTCATTTCAGTGCTTGTGATTGGTTGGTTCATATTGGGATCTTATATTCACCACTTACCTGCTTTACATGTCACATTCCATTTGTTTTTGTTTGCTTGTTTGTTTTTAACATCTTTATTGGAGTATAATAGCTTTACAATGGTGTGTTAGTTTCTGCTTTATAACAAAGTGAATCAGCTATACATATACATATATCCCCATATCTCCTCCCTCTTGCGTCTCCCTCCCACCCTCCCTATCCCACCGCTCTAGGTGGTCACAAAGCTGAGCTGATCATCTCCCTGTGCTATGTGGCTGCTTCCCACTAGCTATCTATTTTACATTTGGTAGTGTGTATATGTCAGTGCTACTCTCTCACTTTGTCCCAGATTATCCTTCCCCCACCCCATGGCTTCAACTCCATTCTCTACGTCTGCATCTTTATTCCTGTCTTGCCCCTAGGTTCATCAGAACCTTTTTTTTTTTTTTTGGTTCCATGTATATGTGTTAGCATATGGTATTTGTTTTTCTTTTTCTGGTTTACTTCACTCTGTATGACAGGCTCTAGGTCCATCCGCCTCACTACAAATAACTCAATTTTGTTTCTTTTTATGGCTGAGTAATATTCCATTGTATATATGTGCCACATCCTCTTTATCCATTCATCTGTCAATGGACACTTAGGTTGCTTCCATGTCCTGGCTATTGTAAATAGAGCCACAATGAACATTGTATAGGGTATATGGCCAGTAGTGGGATTGCTGGGTCATATGGTAGTTCTATTTTTAGTTTTCTGAAATTTCAAAATACTTTAAAGCAAAGATACGAAAATCATCAATTATGAATTATATGCCAGGATGAACTTTAGTATACAATATTAATAAAAACCACTTAAAATAAATCTATAAATTGGCTACTTCTAAAAAAGACTGATTCCTAAGTATTACACAAGGATTATGATTGTGAATTACAACATTGTGTTTATTTTGGTACTGAAATGTTTTCTAAACTACCTCAGAGGTTAACATTTCTAGAGTAAATCAAAATGTAAACTAAGTGATCCCAGATTCCAGGAATTCAAGCCAAGACTTAGATCATCAAGTAAAAGTATCTAGCAAGTTAGATACAGTACAAGTTATACTTGTTGGAGGTTTTATTCACGTTGCAACTCAGAGAAAATTAAGAACACATAGTAATACTGAACTCACTTAAAAATGTTTCCCTTTAGGGCTTCCCTGGTGGCACAGTGGTTGAGAGTCCGCCTGCCGATGCAGGGGACACGGGTTCATGCCCCAGTCCGGGAAGATCCCACATGCCGCGGAGCGGCTGGGCCCGTGAGACATGGCTGCTGAGCCTGCGCGTCCAGAGCCTGTGCTCCGCAACGGGAGAGGCCACAACAGTGAGAGGCTCGTGTACCGCAAAAAAATAAAAATAAATAAGATGTAGTTCTTCACCTGTCTACCTTTCAGCTGGGAATATTATGAAAGAGATCTCCCTTAGTTTGAGATCCCCATAAACAAACCCTAATAATAGGATTCAGATACAAGTCGTTTATTTCAGGAAGTACAGGAAATCCTGTTAGGGGAACTGGGAAGTGAGACAGGTAAGGGAAGGAAGCCAATCAAGCCAGTCAAAGCCAGCTACACTATAGGTGGCTGACCCTTAATCCCTGAGGAAACTCTGAGAACCAGTGTAAAACACCACGCTTCAGAGTTAACCTAGCCATGGATCAATCATTGGTTGACGGCTGCTGTAGGGGGCAGATGAGTATTAATTCCCTAGCACTTTTAGCCCTCCTGAGGGGTGAGAGTGGGTGTGGGGAGATGAGGTCTGGAAAGGGAAGGGTCCTGTAGTTCCATGGCTTCCAGAAAGGTCGTCAAAAGCCCTAAGGGAAAGTAATGCAGATGTTGGCAAGCAGGTGGAAGCAGGGAGAGCATAATGAAGTGGTAAAGTACCAAATATATGGTCAGGACACTGAGGGCTTTTAATCAACAGCTCTCCCTAAATTACATTATTTGTGTCCAAGACTTAATTATCACTTACCGGATGATGGATCCATTCTACACTATGGTTTAAATTCAACCAACAGACCATCTATCGTGGCCCAGCTATCATATGAAAACAAGTTAAAATATCAGCACCAGTTCTCAGCAAGGTCTAGGATCCAGTTTCTATTTGGAGGACTTAGGAATAACAATCTGGTTTAGATGGGTGTGCTAGGAGATTTGATATTGCACATCAAGTACACTATAGTTGCTTATACTGTTTACTTGCTGTATTTGCATAGTAGGTATTCTATGTTAATTAGATTGGGTTGTGTGTGTGTGTGTGTGTGTGTGTGTGTGTGTGTGTGTGATTTTGATGAAGTTGATGTAGAGGTTCTACATATGTGGTTCACATCCACAGGATACACTTCAGTGGCCCACTGCTGGAACCTTTCATTCTGTCAGCTCCACTGCATGCACTGGAGTTTGCTACACTCCTGGTTCTGTACCCCATCCTTGAATGTTTCTTCTGGACCCTACAGTTTTACTGCCTATTCAGACTTATCTTCCAGTTCTTGGCATGTAGTCCTTGGTTCTCTTTGCTGTTAAGGTTTTAATGCCTCTGTTATCTCTAATAATAAACTTCCCACTCCAGTCCCCCTGCCCTGTAAAAACCAATCCTAAAAATATAAGGTAAGAGGAAGAAAAGGAAGAGAAGGGAAGAAAGGATTTACACCATTTAAACCTCTAGTTCCTAACTCTCCTTTAAACTCCAGATTCTATAACCAACGCTTTTCCCTCTGACATTTCAAACTTAGTAGCGTTTTCTATCTTAAAACTTCAACAATCCCAGTAAGTAACACATCCCATATGTCTACCAAGAGACTTGTATGAGAATATTCATAGCAGCTTTAGTAATAATAGGATGAAACCAGAAACAACACAAATAACAACTAAGAGTAAAATGAAGAAATAAATTGTGACATATCAATACAATGGAAAACTACATTTTAAAAAAGAATGAACTACATCTAGTCACAACAACATGGATTACTATCACAGCATAATGATGAGTGAAAGAAGCTGGATATGAAATAGTATGCCCATATATTCTGTATGATTTCATTTATATGAGGTTCAAGAACAGGAAAAACTAAATCTATACAATAATCAAAACAGCATAGTACAGCACAAAAACAGACACATAGATCAATGAAACAGAATAGACAGCCCAGAAATAAACTCATGCACTGATGATCAATTATTCCACAACAAAGGTGGCAAGAATATACAATGGAAAAAGACAATCTCTCCAATAAGTGGTGATGGAAAACTGGACAGCTACATATAAAAGAATGAAATTAGAACATATTTTCATACAATGTACAAAAATAAACTCAAAATGGATTAAAGACCTAAATATAAGACCTGAAACCATAAAACCCCTAGAAGAGAACATAGGCAGAACGCTTAACAGGCAGAACGCTCTTTGACTTAAATAGTAGCAATATTGTTTTTTATCTGTCTCCTAAGGCAAAAGAAATAAAAGCAAAAATAAACAAACGGGACCTAAAAACTTAAAAGCTTTTGCACAGCAAAAGAAACCACCAACAAAAAGAAAAGACAACATACTGAATGGGAGAAAATATTTGCAAATGATATGACTGATAAGAGGTTAATATCCAAAGTATATAAAATGTTCAAACAAATCAGTATCAAAAGAACATAAACAACCTGATTAACACATGGGCAGAAGACATGAATAGACATTTTTCCAAAGAAGATATACAGATGGCCAACAGGCACATTAAAAATGCTCAACATGGGGGCTTCCCTGGTGGCACAGTGGTTGAGGGTCCGCCTGCCGATGCAGGGGACACGGGTTCATGCCCCGGTCCAGGAAGATCCCACATGCCACGGAGCGGCTGGGCCCGTGAGCCATGGCCACTGAGCCTGCGCGTCCTGAGCCTGTGCTCCGCAACGGGAGAAGCCACAGCAGTGAGAGGCCCATGTACCGCAAAAAAAAAAAAAAAAAAAAATGCTCAACATCACTAATCATCAAAGAAACTGCAAATCAGAACCACAATGAGATATCACCTCATGCCTGTCAAAATGGCTATTATCAAAAAGTCTATAAATAACAAATGGTGAGGATGTAGAGAAAAGTGAACCTTAGTACACTGTTGGTGGGAATGTAAATTGGTGCAGCCACTATAGAAAGCAGTATGGAGGTTCCTCAAAAAACTAAAAATAGAAATACCATATGCTCTAGCTATTCTACTCCTGGGTATATATCCAAAGAAAATGAAAACACTAATTCAAAAGGATACATGCACCCCAATGTTCATAGCAGCATTATGTACAATAGCTAAGATATGGAAGCAACCTAAGTGTCCATCAACAGATGAATGGATAAAGAAGATGTACACACTCATACACACACGCCCACACAGACAGGGGTATTACTCAGCCATAAAAAAGAATGAAATAATGCCATTTGCAAAAATGTGGATGTACCTAGAGGCTGTTATGCTTAGTGTAATAAGTCAGACAGGGCAAGACAAATACTCTATGTTATCACTTACATGTGGAATCTAAAACAATAAAACAAATGTGTATAACAAAACAGAAACAAACTCACAGATATAGAGAACAAACTATTGGTTACCAGTGAGGAGAGGAAACAGGGGAGGCACGAGATAGAGGTATGGTATTAAGAGATACAAACTACTGTGTATAAAATAAATAAGCAACAAGGATATATTTTATAGTACAGAGAAATAAAGCCATTAGTTTGTAATAACTGTGAATGGAGTAGAATCTATAAAAATATTGAATTACTATGTTGTACAACTGAAACTAATATAATATTGTAAATCAACTATGATTCAATTTTTTAAAAAAACATAAACCTAAAATGATAGAATTCAGAATAAAGGCCACCTCTGGGTAGAATCAAAGGTCATTCACTGTGATTAGTCATGAGGGAAACCTGGGATGCTGGAAATGTTCTATATCTCTACCTGGGTGATGCTTACACAAGTTTAAACATACTTAAAAATCCATCAAGCCATATCCTTAATATGTGTGCCGTTTACTCTATATATGTTACATATATTTGTGTGTGTGTGTGTGTGTGTGCATGTGTGTGAGACCTCAATTTTTAAAAAAGGTAGTGATACAGAACCATCAGAGATAGGAGAAGAATAAGGAGACTCCAGGGTCACAGAAGTCAAAAGGAGAACAGGGTTTCCAAAAAGGTAAGGTATGATCAACCACATGAGTACTACAGAAAGAAAAATCAAAAAGAAAAACGACCAAGAAGTAGTCACCTTATTTAGAAAAGTGGAGGTTATGACTGTTTGGGGGACAGCAACAGGAAAAGTCAGATTACTGAGGGTTTACTAGATACAAGAAGGAAGAGATGACCTTCAAAAGGGAATGGGAAAAGAAAGATGGCATGTAGTTTAGGGGAAAGAAGGTCTAAAGGAAAGTTGGGTCTTTTTGGAGGTGTGTAGTAAGAGAGGGATATGAGAGAAAAATCTTGAATATGTTGAGCCAGTGAGTTAAAAATAATTAAAAATAAAAAAGAAATGAAATGCCTAATGGGCTAGGCTCAAGGATCTAACTACAGCTCACAGGCCAAATCCAGCCTACTGCCTATTTTATAAATAAATATTTAGTGTAACACAGTGACCCCCCCATTTGCATATTATTGTCTAAGGTTGTTTTTGCCCTAAAACAGTAGGACTGAATAGTTGCAATAGAAACCATCTGACCTCATACAGAAAAGTTTACTGACCCCAGAATGAGGGTACTCTAAGAGCTAAAAGGAGAATTAATAGACATAGAGAGGTTAACTCTCTACAAGAGTAGAAAATGTGAGATTTTGTCAACAAATAGTGGTCGAGAGAGGGAGGGATATAAAAAAATTAGTCCTATTCTATGCCAGGGAATGAGCAGTGCACTGAGTGTCCATATATAAATTAGAAATGGTTTCAGGCCCCCAGAAAATAAGTCAACTATAATAATGTTAACAACTACTACTGATGCTTCTACTACTACAGCAATGACTAATATTAATATCATACTGCTTACTGAACATTTCCATCTGGATATTTTCAATGTCACCACAAACTCAAAACCCAACTCATAATCTTGGAATCTTCCTCTCCCTACCCACTAGCAATTCCATGCTCAAGTCCTGCTTTGTTTACCCCCGATTATTTTTGGAACCCATCTACTTGTTTCTGTCCCCTTCACCTCCACATGTAGTCCTAGCCACCATCACTCTTTCACTTGAACCACTACACTAGCTTCCTAATAGAACGACTCATATTTATATTCTTAGTCCCCTCCAATCCATTTCCTACAATGCAGATTCCAAAATACAAATCTGATCACAATCTTGTCATGTTATTCTCGCACTTCCCTTCCCCGCACCCCCTCACCCCCCGTCATCCTAGCTGGCTTAAACCCCTTTGACAGCTTTTCAGTGCTCATCTGATAAAATCCAAAAGCCCACTCATGGCCCAAAAAGACCTTTCCAAAAAAGACCTGTGATACTAGTCAATTCAGCTAAGCTAACAATATTTCCTAGATATCCCTTCCTTACATAGTTTCAGGTTAGAGTTAGCCACAAGAAGAAATCTGCATGTAATTTTGAAGGCAGAAGTAAAGAAGTAGACTTTATGCTCCAAAGGTCAGTGCAGGGGCGCCATGCACTGTTGTGCATGTTGACACTGATCTGCTGGCTCCCCCTGTTGGTATAGAGCAGCATCTGAGCCTGCAGCTGCTCCAGATCCTGCCAGATCTTCAGCTTCTCCAAATCCTGGCACATCAAGCCTTTCTGGACCAGGCACACGTGCAGCTCCATGGCAAAAAACAGCACCTCTTCCTGGAGGTCACCCACATTGTCAAGACTAAAGAAGGCAAGAGTCAGATATAGGTTCCAGTTTGTTCTTATGGGTTCCAATCTGTTCTAGTAGATTCTAGTTCATATTAGTTCTTTCCGATTTTCAGCCCTGCTGACCCAGCACCAGATGCAAAATTATAAGCCCACTGTAGACCGCTTTTCATCTTTATAATAAATATTTTATTCCGTATCACTCTTAGTGGTTCTGCTTCGCTGATGGAACCCTGAACAGATGCAATTGCCAATTAGTCTGCCTGTCTTTCCAGCCTCTGAGCCACCTTCCCTTTCACTCTCTGTGCGGTAACCACCCACTGCATGTTCCCACTACATAGGCTTTATACATGATACTCTTTCTGACTGAAATCCACCTCCATCGGTCCCTGGCCTTTGCCTAGTTAGAGCCCACCTTCCCTGACATTACTCTCAGAGCATTGGGTACTTTTCCTTCATAGCACTTATAGTAATAATTATACATTTATTTTTAATCAATTCCATCTCTGTCACTGGCCTATAAACTTGCAAAGAAATGCGACTATGTTTGGTTCTGCTCACAGGTGTTTTCCAAGCACATAGAAAAGCACCTGGGACATGATAGGTGCTCAATAATGAGTGAATAAATGAATGAATATTTGCTTTGTACCAAGCACTATGTAAAATGCTTTATGTAGATTATCTCATGTAATACTTACAAAAACGCTATGAGTCTGGAACTATTATCATTCCCATTTTACAGATGAATAGACGAAGTTACATTGCTGTAAGTGGTAAGACTGGTACCTTACCACTTATGCACAAAGAACAGCTTTACTCCAGCATTCACACTATCAATCCCTTTGCCCTTCACAACACTGTAAGGCCAATTTAATAAGATTTTTCTTTTTCATTTGACAAATGAATAAGCTGAGAGTTAAGAAGTTAGTTGACTTGCCTAAGGCCATGCTAGGTACCACCTAAGGCTAGAGCCCAGGTCCAACACCAAGTTCGTTGCTTTTTTAAAAAAAAACCTGAATCCTGCTACCTCTCTGCAGCCAGGCACAAAATTCATCCCTATACTGTATCCACATTCAGATTCACCAAATCTCTCCTTCTGTGACTAACCTCCACAGTAAACTCTCTATGAGCACGATCTTCTTTTCAGAAATTAATAGTTAGTGGGAAGACATAGCACAGCACTTTAAACAACACAGTTGTATGCTAATGTCATACAATGCCATGGCTTAGTTTCCGTTAGCATCATTTTAACACATCTTAAGACCTTTAATCAAAGGGAATATAGAATGGGGGGAAATGTATATCATAGCATATTTATATGGAAAAGTTCTTCAAAAGGATGAAGTTAACTTTTATAAGGAAAAGGAAGTAGTAAGGAAGAAGGAAGAAATAAGAGTAAGGGAGGGCTTCCCTGGTGGCACAGTGGTTAAGAATCTATCTGCCTGTCAATGCAGGCGGCACAGGTTTGAGCCCTGGTCCAGAAAGATCCCACATGCCACAGAGCAACTAAGCCCGTGCACCACAACTACTGAGCCTGCACTCTAGAGCCTGCAAGCCACAACTACTGAGCCCGCGTGCTGCAACTACTGAAGCCCACGCGCCTAGAGCCCGTGCTCCGCAACAAGAGAAGACACCACAATGAGAAGCCCGCGCACCGCAACGAAGAGCAGTCCCTGCTCGCCACAACTAGAGAAAGCCTGAGCAGCAACGAAGACCCAACGCAGCCAAAAATTAAAAAATAGAAAAAAAAAGAGTAAAGGAGGAAAGCCAAAGGAAGAGGGTGGAAAGGATGGGTTGAGAGTTAAATTTTTCTTCCTAACAAAAGTAAGCCATTTTTTTCAGTCACATAGGAGTGTATGATGTCATTTGCCTCTACAAAATATGCTTAGTCATTAATTCTAAGTAAATCACACGGCCTCTGACAACGGCTGTCCTGTGTGACACATTCTAGATTTCAACTGACAATCACAAGAGACTCTAATAGTTCCACAGTGTCAAAGGTAATAATTTGAGAATGAGGACAGCATAGTGAGAGCACATGGCAGATAATCATACCGACAACACATGTCAATCTTTATAAGACTCAACTCAATGGTTTAGATACTTCTCACAAATTCTAGAGTCCAATCTAAGTGGATTATTCCTAGCTTGGGTTTTATCATATTGGAATGCTCTGGAAACAAATAATGCTTAATTCAAATCCTACATTCAGAAAACGTTCTTCCTTTCTCTACTAATACCTCACCTCAAAACTGTTCTACTGCTATCAAATTAATTTAATTTTGTGCCTACAAAGGCTAACAAAGTAAAGGATTAAGCCCTTCTTTAGGCTTAAAATTCGTTAATTTTCTTGATAACCTCAATAGCAAAGCTTTTTAAACTAAATCATCTGTAAAACCTTAAAAAGCTAATTTTCCTTCCTGAAATCTGACACTTCAATTTTAAATACCTAATTTCAGCTTTGAATACATGATGCCTGTTGGTATATCAAGCATTTCATTTTCAGGTGCACTGACAAGCAGAAATACCAACTTTTATTCTCAGTCACAAAGCATAAAGTTCTTCAACTTCTTTTGCAAATATCTGACTCTACCATGATACATTTTGCATTACACATTTTTGTAAGTCACTGTCAATAAACAATAACTAACATATAGTAAATGCTTACTAAGTACCAGATACTATTCTAAGAACTTTACATCTATTAACTCATTTAAATTTAAGAGCATATGTACCCTACAAATGCTTTAATACTTGAATAGGTTGAAAGAAAATGCACAAAGAAAAAGGTAAGACAAGAATGCACTTTATCTAAACAAAGTTGATGTAGCAACTTACAAATCCATTTCCTGGACACAAAAAAATGTTTGTTTTGTTATTTGAACATTATTAAGTATAAGGAACACATACATCCATGAAAAAGGAATGCTTTCTCAGTCACCATTATGGAAGCTGTTATTGAAAACTAAGAAGCAAACTAAAGATTATGACAAGAACTAGTAAATTGTTATTTAAATGCAAAGGCAACTAATAAATTATATATTTGAAATAAATCATTCAGATATTCTTTTTGAAGCAATTATATTACAGAAAAATCATACTGAAAAATAATTATAATAAATAAATAAGCTTCCTAAGACCAAAATCAAAACAAACAACAATAGGAAAAAGCATACCAGAAGACTACTAAGTATATCAACTTAATACAATGGAAAATATAGATGTTGCTAATAAGCACACAAAAAATATTCCAGTCATCATGATATTAAGCATAACAGATTTTGACGTCAAGTGGCAAAAGAATTTGTAGGTTAATACTCACTTTTTTGTACTTTCTAGAAAATATACACCAGACACAATCCACTATATAATATCAATACATTTCTACTAAAATTAGAATACTCACGTTTGAGATATTTATCTGAATCAAACTGATCTGCTATACCTGCCCTGTAAGTCACTGTGTAAGGTTTAAACTTGAATCTAAAATATTTTTTAAGGTATTCAATCTATATTCTTGAGGCTGTTCAGTGAAAGACAATTCTATAATTCATTGAAATAACTGCATGGGTAACTCAGCTCCTGATGATAAAAGTAGCCATTTTCCTCTCTAGTAAGCAGTGTTCTCCCTTTTTTTCTCAGTTATATGCTATTCTATTCTTTGATAGAACAAAAACAAAACATAGTGTTTTCTACGTGATATGAAAAGTGTTTATTTAGCACAGTGCCTAAAACATAGTAAGCACCACAAAAGGGTTAGCTATACATTATTGTTGATGTTGTTAATCAAGGAAACCAGACATGTATCAAATGCCTACCATATTCCACACATTGCACTATAGGCTTCACAATCAGGCATTTCAACATACAGCACCAGAGGAGGTTTAAAAAAATACTTATGCCTATACAATACTTAGGAATAAGCTTAACTAAGGACACTAAAAACTACAGAACAGTGACAAAAGAAATCCTAAAAGGGCCAAATAAATGGAAAGACACCCCACGTTCATGAAATAGAAGACAATACTGTTAAAATAGCCACACTTCCCAAAATGACTTACAGATTCAATGCAATCCCTACCAAAATCCCAATGACATTTCTTACAGAAATAGAGAAAACAATCTTAAAATTCATATGGAACTACAAAGGACATCAAAAAGCCAAAACTATTTTGAGAAAGAACAAAGCTGAAGGTAACACACTTCCTAATTTCAAAATATATTACAAACTTATAGTAATTATAATAGCATGATACTGGCATAAGGCTAGACACATAGACATAGAAGTGGAACAAAAGAGAGTCCAGAAATAAACCCACGTAAATATGGTCAACTTATCTTCGACAAGGATTCCAAGCATAAACAATAGGGAAAGGATAGTCCCTTCAACAAATGGTGTTGGGAAAACTGTACATCCACATGCAACAGGATGAAATTGGACCCTATCTTAACACTATATGCAAAAAATCAAAATGGATTAAACACTTAAGTGTAAGACCTGAAACTGTAGACTCCTAGAAGAAAACAAGGGAAATGCTTCATGATAGTGGTCTTGGCAATGATTTCTTGGATATGACACCAAAAGTACACGCAACAAAAGCAAAGGTAGACAAGTGGGACTACATCAAACTAAAAAGCTTCTGCACAGCAAATGAAACTGCCAAAAGAGTGAAAGGACAACCTACAGAAGGGGAGAAAATATTTGCAAACCATATATCTGATAAGGGGTTAATAGTCATAATATATGAGAAACTCCTTCAACTCAATAGCAAAACAATAAACCAATTAAAAAATGGGCAAAGGAGTTGAATAGACATTTCTCCATAGAAGACCTGCAAATGGTCAACAGATATATGAAAAGATTCTCAATATCACTAATTATCAGAGAAATGCAAATCAAAACCACAATGAGATATCACCTCACACAATTAGACTGGCTATTATTCAAAAAAAAAAAAGATAACAAGTGTTGGTGAGGATGAGGTGAAACTGGAACCCTCTCACATTGTTGGTGGGAATGTAAAATGGTGCAGGCACTGTGAAAAACAGTATGAAGCTTCCTCAAAAAATTAAAAATAGAACTACCATATGATCCAGCAATCCCATTTCTGAGTATTTATCCAAAATAATTGAAATCATGATTATGAAGAGACATCTGCACTCCCAGGTTCATTCCAAGACATGGAAACAACCTAAATGTCCATCAGTAGATGAATGGATAAATAAAATGTGGTGTATGCACACAATGGAATATTATTATGCTTTAAAAAAGAAAGAAATCCTGCCATATATGACAATATGGGTGAACCTTGAGGATATTATGTTAAGTGGAATAAACCAGTCACAGAATGACAGATATTGCATAATAACATTTTTATGAGGTGTCTATAATAGTCAAACAAGGAGAAACAGAAAGAAGAATGGCAGTTGCCAGGAGTTGAAGGGAGGGGAATATGAAGAGTTGCTATTCAAAAAATATAAAGTTTCAAAAAAGAAAAAAAAAATACTGATGCCTGGGTCCCAGGCCCAAACATTCCAATTTAATTGGTCTGAGATACAGGCTGGGCATTGAAAATTGTTAAAGCTTTCCATATGATTTAGACATACAGAAAAGTTTGAGAACCACTATTTAAATAGATGTGTTGTTTCATTTGATCCTCATAGATTGTTTTATTAGTTCCATTTTACAGATGGGAAAACTGAGATTCAGACATATTCACTAACTTGTCAAAGACTTGGACAGGTCTCCTCAACTCTCAAAACCTTTGAACTATACCATGTTGCCTTCTGAACTGCAAATATGCTAAAGCCATCGGTCTGTTTCTCACAATCTTGAAACCCTGATGAGAAAAAGCCAAATAGTTCCTTTGTAAACCTGCATATTGGGTATGAAAGGGTCCTCCCTATGAATTCTGAACTCTAGTACAGGTTTTTGCTTATTTGTTTTTTAAATACAGACCGTGACCTATAGAGGGTCATGAAATCAATTTAGTGAGATTCAATCAGCATTTTTAAATGAAAGAATAGAATAGATGAAAATATAAGAGAGACAGACTGCATTGCATGTAGGAGGAAAAGTAAGTACTGAGTCTTGACATTTTTCTTTCTGGTGGGGGGCAGGGGGAAACGCATGGGTGTGTTTGGGTGTATGTATACTATGGCAAGAAATGAATTGTTATTTCTTCTTACCATGAGTTGCAGCCAAATATGTTTGAAAAATATTCTAGCTAGAGATAAAAGCATGAGATAAAAAGACGATCCTGAAAATGGTATTCATTTTCTAATTTGCATGCACTTAACCTGTGTTTTTCTCTAATCCTGGAATGTTCTCCTTCACCACCCAACATTCAAGCACAGCTTAGATGCCCTTTCTTTTCCTTCTATCTCTAAGGCAGAATGGTCTATCCTTCCCATGAACACTGTTACATAATCTACCACATTGTATCATATTTTTAAAGTATTTGATTTAAAGTTCTTCACTGGAAAAGGCAGTATCTCTCATTCTGAGCAATATGAACAAAACACAGAGCCTGATACATAGTAGAGCTTAATGTGTTTATTTGTGTTTTTTTAAATTAGGTTACAGCAACTCTGCATTATTTTACTCATGAAATTTTGGTGATACAAAATAAAAGTTAAGAATGAATCACATCTTCCATCTTTCTAAATAATCACAAATATAGTTACTTTAATATCTGGCTTATCGACACCTAGTCTACATGATACCCTTTCTCTGCCAAGGATTACATCAAAGAAGCAAGAAGCCAAACTTTGAAGGTATCTCTATTGCATTAGCCTACATTGTTTATACCAGCCTACTCTCTTATCTATTTTAATACTAAATAGACTTCCAATTTGTTTTCATACTTGGTTTTAATTAAACAGATTTACTGAACACTTACCAAACAAAATACACTAAATAGGTTATGTTTTGTTTCCATTTTACAAATGGTAATGGGGAAAAAAAAAAACATTTTTACTAAAAGGCAAATCAAAACAAAACAAATAATGATTTATTCTCTCTTAATCTTAAATTCTTAACTCCACCAAACTCTTTTTATCATCTATGTTCATCTAAATAAAGGTATTTTATCATGTCTTTCACATTTCTTAACTTCATTGAAATACTGGCACTATTTGATTATTCAAAGAAAGTATTTTAAAAATATACATTTTATATATATAAATATATATACAAATATGAGGTTTTAATATCTTATATCCCTGACCAGTCAAAAGTCCAATATTATCACAGTGATCTGAATAATTAAGACATTTAACAGATATCATTCACCATATCTAGTAAGCAGTTAATAGAAACTACAGAAATTTAAATAAAACAGAACTCAAATTTATTTAGCATTAGAAGAAAGTAATTTAAAATTATAATAGGATATAAATGAGAATTAAAATTGGAAGAATGCCAGAAAGCATACTCCTTAAAAATCTATTTTAGGAATCCATGTGAAAAATTCTGCCAGTCTTTCTGCAAAGTTAACCTTCAAATTTTCTAGTTACAAACTTTTGCAATCTTAAAATGTGAAGAAGAAAAACACATACCATTCTTTGGTTTCAAATTTTTGGCCCAAATCAAATGGCTTTATTACCTTCTACTTTATGCAGCTTCACGGAACATTATGGGCCCAACTATTAGAATGAACAGCTAGCCATGGCTGGAGCAGACTGGCAGACAGCATCGCTGATTCATCTCAGGAAGAAGCAGGCTGCAGCACCCACAGTTCTGATGATGTCCAAAGAGGGTAAAGTAATGGTCATAAGCCAAGTATTTCCTTTTGGAGCGCAGACAGAAGGACTGGAAGTAGACAAAACTCTGAGCTCGCTACATTTGAATTTCAATTTAAATGTAGTTCCTTTGGGCCAGAAAAGGGCAGTGGGGAGGTAAAAGTAATAATTTGCAGAGCTATACTGTGATCCCAAGGTTGGACAATTTAAGTATGTTTTTTAGAATACAGTAACGTTTTCCTGTTTCACGTAATTTCATTAACAAGTTATATGACTATTTCACCTATACTATGCTAAGTATTTAGCTTGTACTTTATAACCTGGAGGTAACCTATAACAAAAAAATGAATTTCCTATTTTCCTCATTTTAGTCCATTAGACTTTATATAACAACTATCTCACCTACCAAATATATACCTAAACAGTTTAGAGTTAAAATAATAACCCTTCATCTATTATATTATACAATCTGAGACAACTGCTTAAGAAGACCATTAGGATAAAAATGATGCAGACACCAGTCATAGAGATTGAGTTACAAATGTGCCCTGGGGACTATATGCACCAGAGAAGCTTTTCTTTCTCAGCTTCCCAGTCCATTTATCTGGCTCCTCACAGACCAGAATCCACTAATTAGAGGAGATGGACTAAGGGACCCTAAACCAGAACCACATCCAAAACTCAAATGAGACAGATAAATTATAGTCATAGAAAGAAAGGAAAGGAAAGGAGAGGAGAGGAAAGGAGAGGAGAGGGGAGGGGAGGGGAGGGGAGGATAAACATTCATCTAGTTTTCCTATGAGAAACTGCAAATCTCAACCATGAAAGCAAGACTAATAAATAGGTAGCATAAATCTAATAATTAAATATTTTTATATTTTTATAACTGATTTTTGTAACACATTGTATGACTCATTTTTTAAGGATCAGTTTAAATCAAAATTAAATCAAATTATACAGAAGAATTTCCAATAAAGCAAGAGGTGTTTTGGTATTTGGAAAAGGAAAACTGAATGAGAATTATAGTTTATTATATTATTATAACTTATAATACTATATATTAATAATCATTTATAATTAATAATAGATTATGTTATTTTTATATGTTACAAATAAATAAGCATTTATTTAAACCCCAAAACTCTAATCTGGCAGTGAGGAAAATGAAAATTTCTAATATGATGGAAATTTGGCTACGTTATAATCAAATTAGTTGCTTAGAATTTGAAAACAATCATTGAGGCTAGGATATATAATTGAGTCTAATTCATTCTTTAGCACATGTTAAAAGTACCTAACTGACTCCAAACCTAAGATCATGACCTTCCCACTGATTTAGTCTGGACAAGAAGGATGGGCCCTCCTTTCTCTTGTGGGCCCTGGGAAGCAGAGAGGAGGAGCCCGTGCTCTAGCTTCAGCTGCCTGCAGACATCACAGTGAATCTGAGTTAGTCCACCGTGGGCAGCCCCAGAAGGCTTTAAATGATGTGGAAAATGTGTACAGATTGTAGGACTTACTTAAGGCAAATTCACAAGGGATTACTAATGAAAGAAAATTAGACTCAAATGCTCAAAAGATTTTTAAAAATCAAATACCCATTACGTTGATCTGATAGCTGACTTTAAAAGACTACTGCTAAGGAAGCAAACCAACCTAAAATGCTCATGCAATTACTACAAACTAATTTTACTCCTCTATTCGAAAAAGTCTGAGGCTTAATTCAACTTTTGCTAGGTGAGAATTTTCCAAACCCCAACAATTTTGTTTTCACTTTCTCTCGATAGAAACTTAACTGATGGTTTAAAAAACACTCCAGAAAAAATATTTTGGTCTGAAGAAAAAAATTACACTTCTCTGCAAGAGAGGCGGAAGTGGTAATTCCAACTATTTTATCTCTACCTAAAACTATTCTAGCTGAAATGGGCATTTGGAGCCACACTCCATGTCATAAATTTAGGACTTCCAACACCTACTCTTCTGTGTGTTGGAACAAATGCAAAATTGATTTTGGAGGAGATTTAAACCTGTCTAAGATCATTACTTTAGCCCATTTGCTGCAGAGGAGCTGTGGCCTTCTATTTAGCTACATACATTTGGTAAAGTCCTCCTATTACTCGGTCCAGCTGACTCTCAAATCACGGAATTCTTTACTTGACTGAAAAGAAATAATAGCAGGTAATTCTTAGGGAGCAAAACCTCAAACAGATTGCTCCTTAACATCTCAGCTAAGAATAATAATATGTATGAAGGAATTCCTAAAAGATATGCAGAATTTTCTTTGAGATACTGTAACATCCATTCCTAGATTAAGCCAGATCATCAGAGAGCTACATACCTGGACCACACTACACTGTTGGTCACAGCCACCCTATAACAGAATAGTTATCATTTATTGAGCACAGACTACAATCTTCACCTATATCACAATGCTCTCAAGGTAGATATTATCCTCATGTTAGAGAAGAAAATAATCAGATCTTTGGAGGTTACTTCCCCCCAAAACACAGATCCACATCATGGGCCCATTGAAGGACATTATAAAAAATAGCCCAAAATATCCTACTGAATTCCACTGTAAGGATGTTGAAGACATTTTGCATTACACTATACTGAATTCACTTTAAAAGAAACTGTAGCATAAATTTCACTTTGGATTCTACATAGCAACAACTTTGTTCCTCTTAGGCAATTGGTTTGTTTTTCTCTTTGATTAGCTTTTCAATTAATCATTAAACTTTCTATGTATGTCCCTTTTTGCCTGGAAGTTAGAAAACTTGAATTAAATGTGTGCCCAGCTCTCAGTGCTTTGCGACCACCTAGAGGGGTGGGATAAGGAGGGTGGGAGGGAGGGGATATGGTGATATATGTATGCATATAGTTGATTCACGTTGTTATACAGCAGAAACTAACACAACACTGTAAAGCAATTATACTCCAATAAAGATGTTTAAAAAAAAAGCGTGTCCAGCTCTAAAAAACATGCAGGATTTCGTAACATGGATTTTGTGAGCTAATGTCTCCCCTAGCTCATTTCATGTTATTTTTTCCCTCACTGATATTCTAAGATTTTTTAAATTTATTTATTTTTTTTTTTGCGGTACTCGGGCCTCTCACTGTTGTGACCCCTCCCGCTGAAGAGCACAGGCTCCGGACTCGCAGGCTCAGCGGCCATGGCTCACGGGCCCAGCCGCTCCATGGCATGTGGGATTCTCCCGGACCGTGGCACGCACCCGTGTCACCCACATCGGCAGGCGGACTCTCAACCACTGCGCCACCAGGAAAGCCCCCTAAGATTTTTTTATCATCTCATCTTGCATGTTCATTCTATTATAAACTAGGTATCTTCAAATGGTATTACCAAAATCTTATAAAAAATCTACAAGGTGTACATTTTACTATATACAAATTATACTTCAATGAAGTACTAGGGAAAAATACAAAAGAAAAGCCATTTACAATAATCAAAATCAAAAGACAGTAATGTAAATATTTCTTGTACTATCTTTTAGTCAATTCTTGGTAAAACATTCTAAATTACTTCATCCTTGCATAAGTTATAACTGAATTAATATTTCTTTTATAATTTGTAACTTAAAATATAGTTATATGTCTATATAAGACATTTGTTAAAGTTAGGGTGGAGATAATTTTGAGGGATTTCATTTTGTAAAGATTACATTATGGACTTCTATTGGTCTATTTATCGTATTTTTTCCTAAGAGATTAGCATACATACCAATGAATTGATGTGGAGGAAAAAGCATCTTTTTGTGAAATAAAAATACTAGCAGAGAAAGAGGAAAATGTGCACGTGTAACAACTTGTTTAAACCAATGCCAAGTGTGAGATGCATATGCCCATGACTCTGGCTTCACTTTTCTCCTTGCCTTGGTCATCTTAGTAGTGCTTCTCAAACTTTTGGTGCTGGAACTCTTTATGCTCTTTCAGTTTTGTTGAGCTCTGTTTTTGTGGGTCATATCTATCAATATTCACCTTATTAGAAGGTAAAACTGATAAATGCTTAAAATACTTATTCATTCATTTTAAAATAACAATAATAAAACCATTACATGTTAACAAAAACATACTGTATTAAAAAATAACTATAGTTTTTTTAAAAAGGAATGAGTAACATAGTTTTGTACTCTTTCAAATTCCTCTAATATCTTTCTTCAAGAAAATAGATTCTCATACCTCTTTCTGCATTCATTTTGATAAGTTCTTCTGGTTGAAATATATGGAAAAAATTGGCCTCACAGAGATATGTAGTTGGAAAAAGGAGTATTTTAATACCCTTCTCAGGTTATTATAGATATTTGAATTTGATACAACACCCAAACTCAACAAGCGGTAGTTTCTTAGTACCACATGAGGCCAGTAATATTCTAACAACCAAAACCAAATAAAGGAAGCACAACAAAAAGGAAACTACAACCAATATCTCTCCTGAAATTAATAGCAAAAAATATTTAACAATGTTGGCAAATTGAATACTACAATAAGCATGTATATGTATGTGTGTTTGTATGTGTGTATGTATGTGTGTCATGTATACATGACCAAATGGGATTTATTCCATGTATGCAAGGCTGATTCAATATTAAAAAAATTAATCAATACAATCCACCATATCAATAGGCTAAGGGAAAAATCATATGTCCATAACAATTGTTGCAGAAAAAGCATTTGATGTAATTTGATATCCATTCAGGATAAAAAGTCACAGTACACTAGGAACAGAGGGGGGAACCACCTCAACCTAATAAAGAACATCTACAAAAAAACATACAGCTAACATCATACTTAATTGTAAAAGAATAATTTTTCTCTAATATTGGGAAGAAGACAAGGACGTCCACCCTCACCATTCAAATTATTTAGCACAATACTAGAAGTTCTAGCCATTGCAACAAGGCAAGAAAAATAAATTAAAGGCATACAGATTGAAAAGAAATTGTTTCAGTTTGCAAATGACATGATTGTCTACATTAAAAAAAAATCAAAGGATCTACAGTCCTAGATCCAAAATGTGAGTTCAATGAGGTTTCAGGATACAGGACCAACACAAAAACCAACTGCATTTCTATATATTGACAGCAAAGAAATGGAAACAAAAATTTTTTAATGCAGTATCATTTACAGTTGCCCCAAAGAATATGAAATACTTAAGTATAAATCTAGCAAAACATGTGCAAGATATGTGTAATTAAAATTATGATATTTTGATAAAAGAAATCAAGGGAGATGTAAATACCTGGAGACACATATCATGTTCACAGATTGGAAGAATCAATGTAGTAAAGATGTTAATTCTGGACTTCCCTGGTGGTGCAGTGGTTAAGAATCTGCCTGCCAATGCAGGGGACATGGGTTCAAGCCCTGGTCTGGGAAGACCCCACAAACCATGGAGCAACTAAGCCCACGGGCCACAACTACCATACCCACGTGCCACAACTACTGAAGCCGGCGTGCCTAGAGCCCATGCTCCACAACAAGAGAAGCCACTGCAATGAGAAGCCCTAGCACTGCAACAAAGAGTAGCCCCTGCTTGCCGCAACTAGAGAAAGCCAACGCACAGCAACAAAGACCCAATGCAGCCAAAAATTAATTAATTAATTTTTAAAAAATGTTAACTCTCCCTAAATTAATGTACAGGATTAACATAATTCCTATTAACATATTAGTTAAGTTATAGCAACAAAATTCTACATTAAACAGATTAAAAAATGGATCTTCCAAAAAGAAAAAGTTAATCAAAATTAAGTTTAATTTGTTAAATAATTACACCAGGCATCGTAATTGCAAAGTCTCAAAAAATCTCATGGACTTCAAAGAATAAAGAGGAAAATAATAAACAGCAACTTGAAACAATTCTATCAATACATTTTTAAACTGCTAAAAATAATCATTGCTACACAGGCAATAAAAGCAAAACTACACAAATGGGACTACATTAAACAAAATTTTTGTGTACATCAAAGAACACAATCAATAGAGTGAAAAGGCAACCTATGGAGTGGGAGAGAATCATTTATCTGATATAAAGAATTCCAACAACTCAACAACAAAAAATCAAATAACCAGATATAAAAATGGGGAAAGGGGCTTCTTTGGTGGTGCAGTGGTTGAGAGTCCGCCTGCCGATGCAGGGGACGCGGGCTCGTGCCCCGGTCCGGGAAGATCCCACATGCCGCGGAGTGTTTGGGCCCGTGAGCCGTGGCCGCTGAGCCTGCACGTCAGGAGCCTGGGCTCCGCAATGGGAGAGGCCACAACAGTGAGAGGCCCGCGTACCGCAAAAAAAAAACAGAAACAAAAAAACAGTTGTTTGACTGGTTTAGAGTAAAAATGGGGAAAGGACGTGCATAGACATTTCTCCAAAGATGATATAACAACAATCCCATTTCTAGCTATATATCAAAAAGAACTGAAAGCAGGGTATTGGAGAGATATTTGCACACCTATGTTCATAACGGCACTATTCTCAATAGCAAAGATGTGGAAGCAACCCAAATATACATCAACAGATGAATGGATAAACAAAATGTGGTGTATATACAATGGAATATTACTTGGCTTTAAAAAGGAAGGAAATCCTGTCATATGCTACAACATGGATAAAACCTTAGGGCATTTTATTAAGTGAAATAAACCAGTCACAAAAAGACAAATACTGTATGATTCCGTTTATATTAAGGTATCTAAACTACTAAAACTCATAGAAACAGAAAGTAGAATGGTGGTTACCAGAGACCTGGGGGAAGGGGAAAGGGGAGTTGTTATTTAATGGGTATAAAATTTCAGATTTGCAAGATGAGAAAGATCTAGGGATCTATTTCACAACAATGTAAATATATTTAACACTACTGAACCATACACTTAAACCATACACTTTAACCATACACTTAAAAATGGTTAACATGGTAAATTTTATGTTATGTGTTTTTACCACGATAAAAAATACAAAACGTTAACTGAAAGAAAAAATTGTTGCATTTGTGGAATGCCTACAAAATATCAGAAATCACCCAAATAATTACATAAATCACAGTATTTTTACACTACTCTGGACTCTTTTCTTCCAGAAAACATGAATATCACTTGCATATTACCATAATATGTATAGTTATACCAAGGGGAGAAAAACTCTTGGATTACTATTAGGTAATTTTACTTGGAGATCTAAATATCTATATTCATAGGTATTGATGAGTGTATTTGTTTAATTTTGTTCTCAGTAGAAGCTATTCTTTAGGACCTTCACTTCATCCTATATTTATTATTCTGGTTCCTTATGAATTCAAAAACAAAATTCACAGATATGCTTTCAAGCACATTAAGGAAGTAAATAGGCCATATTATAACTAATGAAAAATATATTTAACTTTTAATTCCTTAGTCAAGGATGAAAATAGCTCTCAACACATACCCAAGATACATTTGTTTGTTTGTTTTTGTTTTTGTTTTTTGCAGTACGCAGGCCTCTCACTGTTGTGGTCTCTCCCGTTGCGGAGCACAGGCTCCCGACGCGCAGGCTCAGCAGCCACGGCTCACGGGCCCAGCCGCTCCGCGGTATGTGGGATCTTCCCGGACCGGGGCACGAACCCGTGTCCCCTGTATCGGCAGGCGGACTCTCAACCACTGCGCCACCAGGAAAGCCCCAAGATACATTTTTAAAAGAGAAAATGCCTCCTATTCCAAAATGACAACCTCCTAACATATGTAGCAGCAAACTTTTCTTTCTGCCAGAAATGCCCATTTGGCACTGATTTCTGACAAGTGAAAAAGTTTTCCACATATGTATAGTCCACTTGATTTTAAGAAGCACTGATCCCTCCCTTTAAAACTTTCCTGAATATTAAAATGTATGTTTTCCTTTAATTTTTGCAGCAAATTCCAGAAATAACTTGTTTAAATTTTCCAAAAATAATGGATTGAAGTATGTGTGTGTTGACTAAGAGAGAAACTGACATGGACTAAAGTAGACATCAGAGATTAGGAAAAAGTATTCAATGGATTTGACGAGTTTTTTTTTTTTTCTCAAATACTGTAAAAGTAGTAAAACCATTAAAACTATCTAATAAATGAATGAAGGTCATCCCCTTGTTTACATATAACAGTAAATAGTAGCACCTATTGTCAAAATTAGTATAAAATGGGCAGCTGTAGACCAATTTCTAATCCTATGATGATTCGGCATGCATTTTGCCTGTTTTTTTTTTTTTTTTTTCCCTCTGCTTAGCTCGATTTTTCACATCATTAAAACGGAGGAAGTAATATCTGTCAATCTTTAGGATTCTAGATTGAGAGATGTAAGTAATTAAATACAACATTATCATCTTGGATGTGATCAAACCTACAGCTAAATGAAAATGTCTCCATCTGGTTTCATGTGAACTAAACTGATTGTAGAAAGTGTTCAATTTCTATCTTTCCTCTCCATAGAGTAGCTAGCACATATTTGTTTGGGTAACTGCAGACAGACCGATTCTAAATATAAACTGAGACGTGTGCTAAAATTACTGTCCTGATTTTTCAGCAATCACTATGAATGTCACACATGATTACAGATTTTATTTATTAAATACCTGGAAAAATATATTTTAAATAATAGCAATGACAAAATTACACATGAAAATCTTCCCATCAAATGCAATGATGCAAATTAAATCCACAGTTCCTAACTTTTCCTACCAATACACCACACATACAACCATTCATATAACAAAGCCAGTCAAACACAGTACTAGAATCACATCAATTAGATTTTACACAAATTTTAAGTGGGCTCTCTTCTCTTACAAAAGAAAGTACTACCTTAAATGAGAAGTATACCTAAACAGCCCTAAAATTCTAATCCAGCAAAGAGCATAGAAATAATCTTGAAGCTGCTGCCTGGATTACTGCTGATCCATCTTCCAAATCTACAAATGTTCACTTTACTTTAAAAAGTCAACTTCATTGCAAATAAGCTCACAGAGGAGGGAGGAGAATTTTTATGAAAACAAGCTACTGCCACCTTGCTGAATTAGATGTGTCACCAGTTCAGACTTTGCAAAGTAGTGGGTAAAAGAGATAGAAATGTTCAAAATAATCTTTTATCAAACATAATGTTCCATTTCACATAGCTACGCAGAACAAAAATAACACAGAAGTTTGGAAGCTCAGGTGCCATAACACAATTTAGAAAAACCAAACAATGTGGACAGTTCAGCATGCCCATTGGACCAAAAATATCATCAATTTCAAAAGAAAGGAGTAATCAGCCCCAGGGGAGACGCAGTGACCACTTGACCACCTAACTCTAAACCTTCAAAGAAGTCAAAGAAACACAGGCCAACTAGTTGCTTACAAGTAAGAAGTGAAAGAAAAAATAGAACATTGGATTTATCACTCAACTCCCAGAGCCTAAACAATCCCAACACCTTGGCTTTGTCAACTATCGTGTATACCATGGGTGGGAACGTGTCAGGTAAATGTCAAATGGGAACTAACGAAATAAGGGTAGTGGAGAATAAATAATAATAATAAATAATTTAAGTTTTTAGCTTTAACTTAACCCTAGGGAAAACTGTTGACTAAGCCCAGTTGAACTTTGACAAATAATTCCTGGGAGGAATGGAAATAGACTTACCACCTTCTAATAGCTTAAGCAAACTGTTTTAAATAGTAGGTCCCAACTAAGCACATGATAAATTCTGCCCAGAATATTACTCAGCCTACCTCAGTGCCCAATTTCCACCAGAAATCATCTGTCAGGTCCTAAAAAGACGGGGCCTATTTTTGGTTTGTAAAGTGATGCTTCAGTTTTCATTGTTTCCTTTCACATCTTCCCAAACTGATGATATATTCTAAGTGCCTGCCTCTCTGCTAACTACTTGTGCCCTCGAGGCACTTTTGTATCCCTAACTCCCCTTCCACTGGTTCTCAGAGACACTTCATGGCCTCCCTGCCTCAGTGGCTCCCTGGCCTCAAATTCCAAGGAGAATGGAGGTGGGATCCAGAGGAAACCCAGGTGAGAGCCTGGGGAAGCAAGGCAGAGGCCTGGCCAATGTACCTGTCCAAGGAGGTAGCGTCATGTAACCCTACAACTGGTGGGACACTGAAGCACACTGTCTCTCCTCAATGAGGGGAATTTCCTCTGGTCGAGAAATACTGGGAACGAGAGGAGGGGACACCCGAATGCCGGCAGGGGATGTTGGAAACCTTAGGCGACTCCCCAGCGGCTGCTGTTCTCAAAGGCCATCTCTGGCAATGTGCACGGGGGAGAGGGGGAGAGTCTGCAATGTCCACCAGACACTCTTGCACCTTGTAACCTGGGTTTCTGCTGAGAACTGAAAGAGGTCTGGAATTCCTGCGCTTACCTATGTGGATTCTCCAAATTAGAACGCGAGAGTGAGTTCATAAGCCTTGCACTGCCGGGGTACTGCAGCTGAGGCATGGGAACCTGATACAGAAGGGTGGAAGAAGTTTGAAAGAGACAGATATTGTGTGGAGGATAGGGGTGGATTCCTGAGGGAAGGGCACAGTAAAGGAGAGAGTTGACGTCCACAAATACAACACCAGGACCAGAAAGCAGTCTATCACACAAGCCCCTTCTCTGGCTACAAACTCTTGCTCACTCTCACCAAACCTGTCCTCCATTATTTACATCTTCTCTCTTCAGTGGCCCCAACTGCCTGCCTTTCTCCCAGTATCCATGATTTAACTAATCTTTCTAATCAAAAGACAAGTTTGCCTGAAATAGTATAATCTGAGGAGTCACAGACAGGAGTGTTATTAATTATTAACATGCAAATATCCTGTACTTAATATGCTAATGCTCCAAAGAAAACATACAGAATCCAGTAGAGTTTTAAAACTTGCATAAAATTTAGTCAAAGTAAGCATCACAAAAAAAATCTATAACTATGTGTAGTAATGGATGTTAACTAGACTTACTGTGGTGATCATTTTGCAATATATACAAGTATTAAATCATTACGTTATATACCCAAAACTAATAAAATGTTATATACCAATTATAGCTCAATTTTTAAAAAAAAAAAGTCAAACAAGAACTCATACCTTTTAACCCAGAACTTTTATTTCTGAGACTCTATCCTAAGGAACCAATTTCTAAAATTTAGAAAAGAGCTTATGAACAAAGATGTTCATCACAGTGTTGTTTATTATACAGTGACTATGTATTTGTATAACAGATTCACTTTGCTGTATACCTGAAACTAACACAACATTGTAAATCAATTATACTGCAATAAATTTTTTTTAAAAAATAGTGACAATGAGGAGTGATTAGGAATTTATGGCACATCTACCTCATGGAAAATTATGTAGGCATTTTAAATGTTCACTGTCAAATTGTAATTAAGTGAAAATTACTGTTATAAAATTTAAAGTAAAAATGTATAAAAAGTAATATACACAGCATGATTAAAACTATGTGCGGAAAAAAGAGTGGAAGGAAACACATCAGTATGTTAATAGTGGTTGTCTTTAGTTAGTAAGATTACGGTGATTTTTTAAATATATTCTTAGTTTCCAAATTGTTTGTAATACTATAATGAAAGGGGGAAAGCTTTTAAAAAGGCAAACCTCCTTGGAAGAGGAAAAATCTTACTTGCATAGAAAACTTTCTGGGTTAGTACTTTAATATCAATACCCAGGAAATATAACATTTTCTCAAACGGCACTTGGAACAAGGAATATGGAGCAAGACAAGCCAAAGAGAAACTTGGCTTGCTCAGTGACCTACACTAGTTCCCTATGATTACCCAATAAGGAGCAGATTTCACTGCCTGATACCAAGGTTCTTCATAATTTGTCACCATGCATCCAAACAGTACATGACCACTTCTCTGCTGAACTTCTTCCTCTGGCTTTCTCTTTCCTACTAAAAGCCTTCCCATCTCTCAGAGAGTGATTTAATACACTTCCATCCATGAAGACTTTCCTGATCCTCTTATGGCCCTAGCCATTGCTATTTCTCCTTCTTCTTAAGGTGTTCATATGGCACTTAAGTCTGCACTACATTTTTCCGGTATTAAGCCAATTCTACCTATTTGGTTAATTGCTCATATGTAGGTAAATATTTTCCCAGCTAGACTTTTAGTTTCCCCGGCTAGATTTTTAGAATTTAGATGGTCTGCAGATAGCAGTCATTTGACAAACACACACACACACACACACACACACACACACACACACACACACACACACACACAAAGGGAAGAGAGAGAGAGAATACAGTTCCAAAGCCAAGTTGGTATTATATTCATACTCAGTGATGTTATCTAAATAAAGTGTATTGCATCTGTTTTAAAATGCTCCTACTGACCCTCCAACGCTAGAACATGCACTTTCCTTTTTTTTTTAAATAGCAGTGGGATTGTATTTTTGCTTATTCATTTATACCAATTCTGCTGTCTCCTTTGGGATTAAACAGATTGGACCACAAGAGGCCTCACTGAGGTCAGGGTATGGTCTATAGCCATATAAAGAACAAAAAGAAATGACCTCCTAGAAATCAAACTTAAGACTCATCTCAAGACCCTACTTCTCTTAACAGCCTTGTCTGAACAACAAATGTAAATTTGTGCCTCCATTTTATCCCTTTAGTCTATCAATATCCTCATCAACTCAAAAAAGAATTCTCCAATGCAAATGGTTAAATACTTTAGAAATGATGGACTAAGATGACTATGATCCTATCTGCCCTCATATACTAGTCCAGTACTTGGAGATAATGAGCATTTGTACTATAGCAACCTGCTTCCTGAAACATCAACAAGAGTTGCATATCTTAAGAGAAAATACATAAATCGTAAATGAAAGCAAATCAAATGGCCAAGCAAGGAACAAAGAAAAACCTAGCATCCATTATTTTTATAGAAAGAGCATACAAGGTCAATATAACTGTTGACCCTGAAGGGCAGGGTAAAAACAAATCAATACAGTTTCCCACTATACAGAGCTACACTTTGCTACAACACATGTTTTGTGTAAGAGTCAATGCTTGTCCAGATTCCACCACTAGCTAGCTGTGTAATCTTGAACCTTCTCTGTATTTCAGTTCCTTCGTCTGTAAAATGGAGCTATCACCTGCTATGCCAAAGCACAAAGCATTCACCATCTATCACTGCCAAAAAATGTTTTGAACAGCTCCTGTTATGACCTAGCTCTCCTATGCAGTGTGGTCCAGATACTACATTTTGGCATATGCTTTCTAAGAAAATAGTATATTTTTTCATATAATTCAAAAAATGCTCCTACTTTTATACTAAAAGAATGATAATTCCATACACAGGAAGTTTACAGGTTGTTGCTGTTGTTTGAGATTACTTCTATGAAAACTAATACTATGTTTAATATGTAATAAATCATATACTTGTACATATAACTTGGACACACTTGGATACACAACTCCTTAATACAGTGGAACGTTCATGGGCTTTGGGATCAGGGCATCTCATATCCAAATACCTATGCTGTGACCTTGAGCACGTAATTTAACTTCTCCGCTCTTCACTTTGTACATTTGGTTCTGAGTTGTTGTCATGATTTAATGAAATTATTTATATATATATATATGTGTGTATACATAAAGTGCCTAGGCTCTGAAAGTATTATTTCCTACCTCCCTTAAATCTTTTCCTACTATGTCAAGACCAATCAAACCCACTCTGAATACAAGACAGCTTGGATACAGCATCTTTCTCACACGTTAGCGGGGGATGCAACGCGATGTCAAGTTGCACGAATGATGGCACAAATTGGGCATCCAACCGAGTTAGAAGTAGAGAAAATGACAGGTGTAGAAAAGGGCCCTAGACTTCACTCGCCTGTGCGAAAAAGACACACTGAATACTGCACCGCACCCTCACGGAGGTCTGTACCGTGATGTGGGAAAAGGACAGAATCACAGAACAAGCCAGCAGGGAGCCTCCTAGCTCCCCCCACCCGACCTCGCCCGCTGGGGTCGTTCATCTGAAACCCAGAAGCTGAGGAGAGAGCAGCAACTGACCTCGCCCCCCCACACCCTCCCCCATTCTGCCCAAATCTCTCAGGGCGCGAATGGTGCTGAATCATTAGCACCAACAGCAGCAGCTCCCCGTGCCGCTGCTCTCGCAGGGGCCAGTGTCCCCGGAGCAGTGACCGTCCGGGCGGGGGCCGACACCTCGGGGGCGTGGGGACAGGGAAAGGGGGTCAGGGAGGATCGGGGCAGCAGGTACTCACCGGGGTAAGGAAATCCCAGCCCGGGTCCTCGCCTCCGGGCTGCGGACGGTCCCTCCACGGCTCCCGCGCACCTCGGCTTCCCACCGCAGCTGCCCGGGGCCCGGCAGCCCGCGCTGAATCGGCT
>NW_020185328.1:16039839-16076127 GCF_003031525.2 Neophocaena asiaeorientalis asiaeorientalis
CGGCCCGGAGCAGCTGGAACAGGGGTCGCTGCCAAAGGGGTGGTGGCTACCGACGGGCCAAACCATTCGCGGGCGGCGACCGGGGGTGCGCGACGTGCGCGGCGGAGCGGGAGCGAGGGCGCTGGGGCCGGCGACGGTTGGGAGGAACCAAGGACGAGGGGGCTCCTCAGCGCTCCGCCCCGCTCCGGGACGGCTACGGGCGGGAAGGGCCAACCGAGGAGCGTCCGCTTTTCCCTACTGACGACTGAGAAGGTGCTTTAGCTTTTCTGGCCCCCCTCCCGGTTTTCTTTGGTCCCGCTCTGGGTTCTTTTAGAAGCCAGCAAACAGAAGACCTAGCAACGCGGGCGCCTGGGCGGTGTCCCCTCCTAAGGAGATGTGAAAGGGCGCTGGCCCGGAGCCCTGCCTCCGTGCCCCTGCTGCTCCAGCGCGGGCCCCGGGGGCGCCAGTCCTGCTGCAGAGCTCACCACTGATGTATTACCACCAAACCAGAGCGGGCCGTCTGGAGTCCTTGAAGGGACTCTTAGATCTTTTATCCAAGCATCTCTGTGGAGCAAAAAATAAAAGGGTATTTATCCAAAGCCAGCTTGAAAGTTAGAAAATAAAATCAAGTGGTGCCCCCATCCTGTAGGTGCTTTGTATTTACGGAGAAGTGAGCGACAGTTTGATATCCGTTTTCCTTTCCTCCGCAAAGGTTGAACCACAGCAGATGGAAAATGTAGATTTAGGAAACCGCTTTAACATATAGATCTATACAAGATGATTAAAGAAATGCACAACTATTTGAGGGTCATTGTTCACCATTTTACAGATTGGTGTCTTGGGAATGGGGAGAGAATCGTGTCTTCATATGAAGTGAACTTTATGTAACTGGAAAAAGACGCCCCACACGTGACATCCCTTAGACTTTAGTGAAAGCACTTTTGTGGTCCCTGCCCCTGACACAACCAGGCTGAAACAAGTTCCTGTCAGACCATGGTGGAGATGGAGACAAGTGTATTGTTCTCCTTATAGAAAGAAAAAAATACAGAGTTGGCAACTACCTATAAAATATGATTTAAGGGAGACCAAAAAAAGGCCCACCAGATTCTTCTCAATATGAAATTCCACAGTTAAAAGCCGTTTTCTCTGGATTAAGGCTTTGTTCTCTTTTGAGTAAATTAACAAGACTGTTTAACATAAATTGAGTACCAGCTATGGACCAAACACGGGGCATGAGGGATTTTAGTTTCCCAACCAGGGATCAACCTGTGGCCCCTGCAGTGGAAGCATGAGGTCTTAACCACGGGACTGCCAGGGAAGTCCCCATATAGCTGCTATTTTTAAAAAAGAGAAACTGGCCTCAGAGTTTGTTGTGCTGGGTTCACATATCATAGAATGAGTGGCAGACCAGGCATTGCAACCTGGAGTTTTTGACTAACGCCTTTCCACTAGAATGCCTCTGGGAAACACAGGCCAAGCCTTATCACACCCATGATTGGCACTTGAATATGAGTTTGTTTATCCTTCCCTTGTGCAAACTAGGTTTCATAGTGGAGAAAGGAACACTTCAGTATCTAAGTTGGACGTCACCCTGAGATTAGGAATAAGGATCAGAAAGAAGAAGCTGGACTTCATCCAGAACTAGACTGAAAACATCTATTTCAAAAACTCATGATTAAAGTCATGTGAAGGTGAGGAGGAATTCTTCATTATTTTTTTGTTAATCACTATATGGCACTTTACACAACACTTAAACAATTGTTACTCTATTACACTTTACGCTATTATTCTTCCAATCCCAGGTAGGAGAAAGAGTTTTTTAATGAGCCTAATGTCATTATATACCTCCTTATATACCTTACTAGAATTTAAAGAAGTTAACAGGGCATTAACAACTTTCATATCACCTTAAAGAAGCTTTCTGAAAATGAAGAAATTAAATTGTTAACCTTATGTTGTGCCATTGTTATGATGTTAACTTTTGTTATAGATGTTCGTACATCAGTACCAGCGCAACAGAAATGCCCTGAGCTCCATGTTGCTGAGAAGCCAGGGCACTAGATCCCCAGTGAAGCCAGGCAGCTGTGACTCAGGGCCAGGATGGCCTCTGCCTCAGAAATGTGTGATTCTTCTCTCCACGGACAGATGTTTCACTTTCAAAGGAGACAACAAAGGAACAGAACTGAGGTAGACAAGATGCCTTTTGAATTAGAATTCTCTGTCTGGTTGACAGAGATATAAGCAAGGAGCATAAGGTCTTTGGTGGGCCGCCTGAGACCAAACTGGGATTTAGAACCTTATCATCTATAAACCTGATGGACTTGGCGACAGCTCCAGCCATCTGTTCGTATACATTGATGATCTTGGAGCATGTGTTTCTGAATAAAGAAGAATGGAGAAATTTTGTGCCAGAGGCCTTGGGAAACTGTCGAAAGGAACGGAGGGAGTGATGTTGTGCCTGCATTCCCTGCTCTCCCACAGAGTCTTTGAAGGGTTTTAAGCCCTTTGGGGAAAGAACTTAGGGCCAGAGACTGAGGAATCATTTTTGCAAATGACTGTGGGATTTCAGATTTAAGAAGTATTACTTTGGGCTCTGGTGACAAAGTATAGCACAGAACTGGAGAGAGGGTCATTCTCTCAACCGAATCTGCCACAGACCTCTGTGTACCTTGTCACCAGTAAGGAAGGGCTCTACCCAGAGAAGTCATATTCTCATAAAGGACACTAGTGCCCAATCCAGGGTCAAGATAACTTGATGAGGAGCACAGACCAGTAGAACAGGAGTGGAATTCTTCCTGAGCATCTGAGAGAAACAACTGAAGATTTCCAGTCCTAAGTGGTGGAGCCCGGGTAGAGGCAGGTGATTGATAAAACTTATTTAGGTAGTGATATTAAGGTGAATTCATTTGTATTCACAAACCAGAATCACCTGGGGATGTTCAAATGATATTACACTTAAAATTATATTAATAAAAAGAGAGCTAGAGAGAAAGAAAATACTTAATGCCTTTGATAAAAGTACAGTGTGAGCCACACCATGTTGAAATTTGATTCAAGAATATTAAGTACCTACTATGTGTTGGCCCCATACTAAGGTGTATGGTGACATTAACCTTCCAAGCTACTCTTGCTGAGGAGAGTATTTACTAGCATAATTGAGGCAGGAGATAAATGGGTTCCAGTTGTAGCATTTACAACTAGCCTCCTATTTATACTTCAGATAGAAATAACAACAGGAATAGGATGAATAGCTGGACTTTGTCTCCTGAGAACACTTTAAGATAACAGTAATGGCAGAGGCAGAGAGGGGCTAAGCCCTGCCTGGATAAAAGGTAAGGAAGTCACATCTTTCTCATTGTTGAGGTCAGGGAGACGCCCCAAATTACACATGCACAGAAAGTTTCCTCAGGAGAGGGGACACCAGACTACAATAAGTTTTGCTAACTTCCCAGAGACCCTCAAGTTGAAATCCATCTTGGCTAAAGGATGCACGTGCACATAGGGAGGACCCTGAGACAAATCAGGTACAGGGTCAAAGCAAGACAATTGGCCAGAGGAAAACAAAGACCCGGAAGACTGCCCCCTTATAAATGATCTAAATGGCCCAAAGGTGCAACTCTTACTGAGCCCACCCATGTGTCTATCTGCATGTATTCCTCTCTTAATAAGCACTTTACCTGCTTGGCTATTTTCCATCTCTTTGTTGAAATTCTTTCCCAAAGGGGCCGAGACCCAAAGCAGTGCCACCATCCAGGTTCAATCCCTGGTCGGGGAACCGAGATGCCACTTCAAGTCCCCACAGCCGCGGCCACCCTACAGGTCCCCTGAGATCATTATTTCTGTTTATTTGCTTTTAGCTAACACTTTTTAAATCATTATTATTTTAAAGTAAGTACTATCCTATGAAGCACTATTTTCATCCTCATTTTTTAGATGAAGATACTTAAAGGTTAATTTGTCAAAGGTAACACAGCTGGAAAAAAGCAAAGCCAGGTTTCAAACTCAAACCAATACATGACGTTACTGTCTACATACTTTTACTGCCTCCTGCTACACAGAAAGCAAGTTTCACATCGTATGTTTGTCTACCGTGGGAAATCTATTTTCTTTTTTTGTAATCGATTTTCAAATCTCATACTTAAAAGGAAATGAATCATTTCTCACAAAGAGGATTTAAATGAGAGTCCTCCCAGTGGAAACACAGTACCCTTTTCTATGGACTGTTTCAGTGGAACATTGGGTAACCGTCGGGTTTCCGTGTCAGAATAGAAACCCTGAAACAAGAAGTGACCATTGCAGTATAGACTTAGCCAGTGATTTCTACACTTTTGCTACAGATTCTGATTGCAGGAACTCCTGGGTGAGACCCTAGAATCTCTACTTTTATGAAGCACCATAGGTGATTCTAATGCACAACCAAGTTTGACCAGTCCATACAAACAAGAACAGCTTGGGGCTCACAAAAACATCCAGTCTCCTAGACTCGCCCCTTAACCCTACCAATTATTGAGAAGGAAATGGGAGACTAGTATTTAAAACCTACTATATATAATTTCACATTTCTTGTACTGAAGTGTATTTATTAAATTGTTTAGAGTCTTTTTCAGTATTGTTTTGATCATTCTGAAAATTCTTCAAAAAGCCTTAAGTTAAAGATTATACTCACTCACAATTACTATTATATGTAGATATCTGGAACTTAAGACTCTTTTCAATTATTATATGGTATTTTTCGTGCAAGAAAAAAGAGTCAAATTAGCACAGTGTAAATTTATGCATTAATTTTTGGAGAATTGACATATCTGTAACAATAAGTCATTCCATCCAAGATGATAATGGACTTTTCCATTTGCTTATATTTTGTCATGCATTTCCCAAGAATATTTTCGTAGTTTTGTTCATATATGTTCTGCATCTACTAAACTTACACCAAGTTATTTTCTAACATTTGTCCTTTGAGTAAAATATTCTTCCCATTTCTTTTTTTAGGTGCTTTTGCGTGAACAGAGCTAGACTGGTTACTTCTGTAATTTATTTTGTATTCAACACACCAGATTCTCTTATAACTTGCTTTTTCATGAGAGTCTTTTGGGTTTTCTAAAACAACAGTCATCATCATCAGGAACTTTATCTCCTTTTCCATTATTTATACTAGTTATTTTACTTACATTTGCTAGAATCACCAATACAAGTGATTACAGTGATGTCTGTCTGATTCCTGATTTTAAGTGAAAGATATATTTTTTGCCATTTAAGATAATGTTTATTTGTGGGCTTCTCTTTATTATAAGTAATTTCCTTCTATTCCTATTTTGCTTCAAGTTTCCCTTGGCATTGGTTACTTGACCTTTGTCTGATGCCTTTTCACCACCTATTGATAATGGTTGGGATTTTTCCCTTTAATTTTTAATATAATCAATATGTAGGTAGACTTCCTGGAATTGAACTGCCCTTTCATTTCTCTAATAAAGACTGTTTTGTCATAGTGTATCACTCTCTTGATTCACTCCTCTATTATGTTCTCTAATATATTATTTAAACATTTGGCATTTATAGTCATAGATGAAATGGCCTGCACTTTTGTTGTTCTTGCATTCCTTCTTTGGCATCAGTATTGGAGGTGCTCTGGTCTCATAAAACTAACTGGAGAACTTTCAATCCTTTTCTAAGACCCACAATAGTTTAAAGAATATTGGAATTATCTATTCTTTAATGGTTAGATTAAAAATTCACCTGTGAATCCATCTGCCTGCTGCCTTTTTTGATAGGAGATCATTTATCACTTTTCCAATCTTTTCTGTAATAATTGGTCTATTCAAGTTTTCACGTCTATCTCATTTGTGATCATGTATATTTTCCTAAGAAAGTATTCATTTCTTCTAGGTTCTTGTTCTTTTAATACTGCTTTAGAGTCACTGTATTTACTTGGAATTCTTTTAAGTTCTTTCTACTTTCACATTATTAATCTTGTCTAATTTTTATTGCATTCTCTTTTCTTATCAGGCTCACATTGTATTTATCTATTTTATTGGTCTTTTTAAAGAATCAATCTTTGAATTTATTATTCTTTTCTGCTATTTCATCTATTTTAATAATTTCAGCTTTTATCAATATTAATTCTCTCTTCAAAGTTTCTTTTGTTCTGCTTTTATTGATGTTCTTATCTGGATTCATTAAGATAAGTACTTAATTCTTTTATTTTTACATTTCTGCTTCCATACTTAAGGGCAACACATTTTTCTCTAAGTTCACCTTTGCTGTTCCCCATTATTTTAGTACAAATTGTTTGTTTTTCCATTGCTTCTATGGTATGAACATTTATGTCCCCTCCCAAATTCATATGTTAAAATCTTAATCCCCAAAGATAATGGTATTAGGAGGTGGAGTCTTTGGGAGGTGCTAAGGTTATGAGGGTGAATCCCTCATGAATGAGATTAGTGCCTTTATAAAAAGAGTCCTAGAAAAGAGTCTTTATAAAAAGAGTACCTTTATAAAAAGAGTCCCTTCCACCATGTGAGGACACAGTGAGAAAGTACCTGCTATGAACCAGGGATAAAACCCTCACCAGAAGTGATATTAGACTTCCAGCTTCCAGAACTGTGAGAAATACATTTTTGTTGTTTATAAGCTACTCAATCTGTGATATTTTGTTATAACAGCCCAGAGAGACTAAAACAATTCTTTAATTTTCTCTTTCATACCAGGCTTATCTCATTGTGTGTTTCTTAATTTCCAATTAACTTTATTGGACTATAATGAGAGAACATAACGTGTAAGCTCTCTACTTTGAATTTGTTAAGGTTTTCTTTTTGCCTAGCACATGATTGATTTTTGGAAATATTCTGTGGAAACATGTTTTTATATATCCTATTCAAGAAATAAAATGTTCTATATTAATATGTTAAATCAAGTTTATAAATTGCATTATTTGTTTCCTCTATATCCTCTCTATAGCTTTTGCGGAGGGAGTCTATTAAATTATTCGAATTCTTGGAAATATACTGAAAAATTCAGTACAATTGTATTTTTATCATGTTCTTTCATTTATTTTTTTTTCATAGAAATAAAATGTCCCCTTGTAATCCTAAAAGTTTTGTTTGTATATTTAGTTTCTTATTTTATTTGCTAAAAATAGTGCATTTAATCAATTTATAATGTCTGTCCTTATCCTATTTGGTGCTTTTATCTTTCTATTCCACTTTGTCTGCCATTAATATTTCCTCTCTTGATGTCTTTCTATGCATTTCCAATGTTTTGTTTGGTTTTGGTTTTTATGGTTCTTTTATTTTCAAATTGCTTTTATTACTGTATTTTAAGTATGTATTTTGCAAAGAGCAAAATTCTGCTCTTTTTTAAAAAACTGTAACAGACTTTTGTAATAATAGAATTTGAGTCTATCACATTTTATATAATGCTTGATATGTATCACATTGCTCTTTCCATATTATTTTTTACTTACTTATCATACCATATTATGATAAGTGGGGTAAGGGGAAACCTTTACCTTTTTTATGCTTGCTTGTCTGATTGAGTTTATTCATTCCTCTTTCCCCTTGTTTATTTGCAAGTTATACCATCTTTTAATTTGTTTTTCATTAATGGTTATCTCTCCTTCTCTTGTTCTCATAATCAGATAGTATTACTGGGCTATTATATGAGAGCAAGATATTAATTACTTTCCTTACCAAGATTCTATTTTCCTCCTTTTCCATTTCAATAAGGTTTAGAATACTTTCACTTTCTTCCTCTTTCAACATTCTTTCTCTTTCAACATTCTTTCTCTCCTACGCTCCAGTTCTATTTCTGTCTTTATCTTTTTCCATCTTGAAATTTCTATTCTGGCCTGTGTCTTATTTGGTTAAAGCCTTTTCTTGTAGATTTGCCTCTGATGAAGTGCATAAGTAGTAAACTCTTTCTTGTATATCTTCAAATACCTTTCTTTCATACTTGTCCAGGTATTGAATTCTTTGGTTGTGGTCCTATTCTGAGAGAAATCTACAGATACTAGTACATTCTTGTTTCTAGCTCCATTGTTGCAAATAAGAAGTCTGATGGTTTTTTAAGATAATTTTTTCATAAGTGCTTGGAAACGTGAGAATTTCCCCTGTATCCTTAGCATTCAGGGATTTTAGCAGACTTAAGTCTTAAAATAGGGAAATTTTTATACTGATTATTTTTACTTATTGCCTTATCTCCAATTGTTCTTTCTTCTCCCTTTGAAATTCCATAGGTGTTAGGTCCCTTGGACCTGACTTCCATTTCCTTTTGAGGTTCACTTCGCTTTGCCTTATGCTTTGAGATATTTCTTAGCACTTGATGTTTCAGACCACTGATTCAGTTTCAATAGAGACTGTCCTCTCCCACAGTTCTTTTCCTGAATTTTTTTTTATTTTGGAAGCCACATTTTCAATTATAGGAAGAATTTTTTTATTCTAGTCTTGAATCTTAATTCAAAATGTCACCATCTCCTTCAACAGCACTCTATCAGTGGTGTGTTTGTTCTAATGACGGCTTTTCTCTCAGTTATTGTGTGGGTTATTTTTCTATGTCAACTCATTGGAACTCAGATGCTAAATGAAAAGAATCTCACAGACCTTGAAAGATGAAGCTATCTCTAAATACAGGAGCCTGCCAGACCCTGCTGCTGGTCTTGAAGGAAACCCCCTCCCTGCTCTCAGATCTCCCATAGCATGAGGAACAGGGAGATCCAGTGTTCCTGCACAGCTTTGGTTTGGCCATGTGAAGGTAAGAAGATCTGGGCCAACATTGTCTCCTGTCTGGAGAATTACAGATCTCTGACCTCCCAGCATTTCTGAACATCCACTGAGGACATTACCCTTCCCATAAAGGAAAAAGCATCAGACTAATTTCCCTCTGCTAGAACCTCAACAGAGCCTGAGACCTAACATCTCCCTAGCTTCCCATGGAAGCCAGCAGCCATTAGGCTCTTGAAAGGCAGATAGCTTAGAGCTGAGGGTGAAGGGAAGAGGAGCTGAGTTCATGTCAACGTATCACCAGAATCTCCCTTAAGCCTGTTTTTTGGGGTTTTTTTAACATCTTTTTTGGAGTAATTGCTGTACAATGGTGTGTCAGTTGCTGCTGTATAACAAAGTGAATCAGCTATACATATACATATATCCCCGTATCTCCTCCCTCTTGCATCTCCCTCCCACCCTCCCTATCCCACCCCTGTAGGTGGTCACAAAGCACCAAGAGGATCCCCCTGTGCTATGCAACTGCTTCCCACTGGCTATCTATTTTACATTTGGCAGTGTATATATGTCAGTGCTACTCTCCCACTTCATCCCAGCTTACCCTTCCCCCTCCCCATATCCTCAAGTCCATTCTCCACATCTGTGTCTTTATTCCTGTCCTGCCCATAGGTTCATCAGAACCATTTGTTTTTTGGAGATTCCATATATATTTGTTAGCATGCGGGATTTGTTTTTCTCTTTCTGACTTACTTCACTCTGTATGATAGACTCTAGGTCCATCAACCTCACTACAAATAACTCAATTTCTTTTCTCTTTATGGCTGAGTAATATTCCATTGTTTATATATGCCACATCTTCTTTATCCACTCATTTGTCAATGGACACTTAGGTTGCTTTCATGTCCTGGCTATTGTAAATAGTGCTGTAATGAACATTGTGGTAAAAGTCTCTTTTTGAATTATGGTTTTCTCAGGGTATATGCCCAGTAGTGGGATTGCTGGGTCATATAGTAGTTCTATTTGTAGTTTTTTAAGGAACCTCCATACTGTTCTCCATAGTGGTTGTATCAATTTACATTCCCACCAACAGTGCAAGAGGGTTCCCTTTATGCCACACCCTTTCCAGCATTTATTGTTTGTAGATTTTTTTTTATGCCCCCCCCTTTCCAGCCTTTTTTGTTTTGTGATTTTTTTTTTTTTTTTTTTTTTTTTTTTTTTGCGGTATGTGGATCTCTCACTGTTGTGGCCTCTTCCATTGCGAAGCACAGGCTTCGGACACGCAGGCTCAGCGGCCATAGCTCACGGGCCCAGCCACTCTGCGGCATGTGGGATCTTCCTGGACTGGGGCACGAACCCGTGTCCCCTGCATCAGCAAGCGGACTCTCAACCACTGCACCACCAGGGAAGCCCTGTTTGTAGATTTTTGATGATGCCCATTCTGACCAGTGTGAGGTGATACCTCACTCTGGTTTTGATTTGCATATCTCTAATGATTAGTGATGTTGAGCATCCTTTCATGTGTTTGCTAGCAATCTGTATATCTTCTTTGGAGAAATGTCTATTTAGGTCTTCTGCCCATTTTGGATTGGGTTGTTTGTTTTTTTGATATTGAGCGGCATGAGCTGCTTGTATATTCTGGAGATTAATCCTTTGTCAGTTGCTTCATTTGCAGATATTATCTCCCATTCTGAGGGTTGTCTTTTCATCTTGTTTATGGTTTCCTTTGCTGTGCAAAAGCTTTTAAGTTTCATTAGGTCCCATTTGTTTATTTTTGCTTTTATTTCCATTACTCAAGGAGGTCGGTCAAAAAAGATCTTGCTGTGATTTAGGTCAAAGAGTGTTCTTCCTATGTTTTCCTCTAAGAGTTTTATAGTGTCAGGCCTTACATTTAGGTCTCTAATCCATTTTGAGTTTATTTTTGTGTATGGTGTTAGGAAGTGTTCTAATTTCATTCTTTTACATGTAGCTGTCCAGTTTTCCCAGCACCACTTTGAAGAGACTGTCTATTCTCCATTGTATGTCCTTGCCTCCTTTGTCATAGATTAGTTGACCACAGGTGTGTATGTTTATCTCTGGGCTTTCTATCCTGTTCCATTGATCTATATTTCTGTTTTTTGTCCCAGTACCATACAGTCTTGATTACTATAGCTTTGTAGTATACTCTGAAGCTTGACAGTCTGATTCCTCCAGCTCCATTTCTTTCCCTCAAGACTGCTTTGGCTATTCGGGGTCTTTTGTGTTTCCATACAAATTTTAAGATTTTTTGTTCTAGTTCTGTAAAAAATGCCATTGGTAATTTGATAGGGATTGCATTGAATCTGTAGATTGCTTGCAGTATTATAGTCATTTTCACAATATTCATTCTTCCGATCCACGAACATGGTATATCGCTCCAACTGTTGGTATCTTCTTTAATTTCTTTTATCAGTGTCCTATAGTTTTCTGCATACAGGTCTTTTGTCTCCCTAGGGAGGTTTATTCCTAGGTATTTTATTCTTTCTGCTGCAATAGTAAATTGGAGTGTTTCCTTAATTTCTCTTTCAGATTTTTTTCATAGGAATGCAAGAGATTTCTGTACGTTAACTTTGTATCCTGCTACTCTACCAAATTCATTGATTAGCTCTAGTAGTTTTCCAGTAGCATCTTTAGGATTCTCTATGAAAAATATCAGGTCATCTGCAAAAGGTGACAGTTTTACTTTTCTGATTTGGATTCCTTTTATTTCTTTTTCTTCTCTGATTGCCATGGCTAAAACTTCCAAAACTATGTTGAATAGTAGTGGTGAGAGTGGGCAACCTTGTCTTGTTCCTGATCTTAGAGGAAATGGTTTCAGTTTTTCACCATTGAGAATTATGTTGGCTGTGGGTTTGTCATATATGGCCTTTATTAGGTTGAGGTAGGTTCCCTCTATGCCCACTTTCTGGAGAATTTTTATCATAAATTGGTGTTGAATTTTTGTCAAAAGCTTTTTCTGCATCTATTGAGTTAAGCATATGTTTTTTCTCATTCAGTTTGTTAATATGATGTATCACATTGATTGATTTGCATATATTGAAGAATTCTTGAATTCCTAGGATAAATCTCACTTGATCGTGGTGTATGATCCTTTTAGTGTGCTGTTGGATTCTGTTTGCTAGTATTTTGTTGAGGATATTTGCATCTATGTTCGTCAGTGATATTGGCATGTAGTTTTCTTTTTTTGTGACATTTTTGTCTGGTTTTGGTATCAGAGTGATGGTGGCCTCATAGAATGAGTTTGGGAGTGTTCCTCCCACTGCTATCTTTTGGAAGAATTTGAGAAGGATAGGTGTTAGCTCTTCCCTAAATTTTTGATAGAACTCACCTGTGAAGCCAACTGGTCCTGGGCTTTTGTTTGTCGGAAAATTTTTAATCACAGTTTCATTTCTGTGCTTGTGGTTGGTCGGTTCATATTTTCT
Organism: Neophocaena asiaeorientalis asiaeorientalis; assembly: GCF_003031525.2. Classification (NCBI taxonomy): domain Eukaryota; kingdom Metazoa; phylum Chordata; class Mammalia; order Artiodactyla; family Phocoenidae; genus Neophocaena; species Neophocaena asiaeorientalis. The sequence goes on from NW_020185328.1 coordinate 16,051,970, forward strand.
GTTTCTTTCTGGTTCAGTTGGAAGGTTGTACTTTTGTAAGAATTTGTTCATTTCTTCCAGGTTGTCCACTTTATTGGCATAGAGTTGCTTTTAGTAACCTCTCATGATCCTTTGTATGTCTGCAGTGTCAGTTGTTACTTCTTTTTCATTTCTAATTCTGCTGATTTGAGTCTTCTCCCTTTTTTTCTTGATGAGTCTGGCTAATGGTTTATCAATTTTGTTTATCTTCTCAAAGAACCAGCTTTTAGTTTTAGTGATCTTTGCTATTGTTTCCTTCATTTTTTTCTGATCAGATCTTTATGATTTCTTTCCTTATGCTAACTTTGGGCTTTCTTTTGTTCTTCTTTCTCTAATTGCTTTAGATGTAAGGTTAGATATTTTATTTGAGATGTTTCTCGCTTCTTGAGGTAGGATTATATTGCTATAAACCTCCCTCTTAGAACTGCTTTTGCTGCATCCCATAGGTTTTGTGTCATCATGTTTTCATTGTCATTTGTTTCTAGGTATTTTTTGATTTCCTCTTGATTTCTTTAGTGATCTCTTGGTTATTTAGTAAGATATTGTTTAGCCTCCATGTGTTTGTACTTTTTACAGTTGTTTTCCTGTAATTGATATCTAGTCTAATAGTGTTGTGGTTGGAAAGATACTTGATGTGATTTCAATTTTCTTAAATTTACCAAGGCTTGATTTGTGACCCAAGATTTGATCTATCCTGGAGAATGTTCCATGTGCACTTGAGAAGAAAGTGTATTTTGTTGTTTTTGAATAGAATGTCTTATAAATATCAATTAAGTCCATCTTGTCTAATGTGTCATTTAAAGCTTGTTTTCCTTATTTATTTTCATTTTGGATGATCTGTCCGTTGGTGAAAGTGGGGTGATAATGTCCCCTACTCTGATTATGTTACTGTTGATTTCCCCTTTTATGGCTGTTAACATTTGCCTTATGTATTCAGATGCTCCTATGTTGGGTGCAGAAATCTAACTGTGCTTTTCTGTAACTCACATTAACTTTTACTTAAGTTTCTCGCTCCATCAGGTAATAAAGATTTAATCTCAGTCAATTCAAGATCCTGTCTTTTTTTCTCTGGTACAGAATCCTGATTCTGGAGTTCTTATGTGGTGCTAAGATGTTTGGACAGGAGAAGTGGGCATCTGGTCTGAGTCATGTATCCATTTTGCAAACTCCACCTGTGTAGAGCCAAACTGTGTTAGTTATTATTACATGTTATAACACCTATTTCATGTTATAGAAAGGACACATAAATGACAATGAAACTAGGGTTCTTGGCTGAGCTCAGGCAGTCCATGTTTTGAAGTTCAGTTAGGGCTTGTCTACAAGACTAATGTCTGCCAAGAACATATTTCAATGATAGACTGAGGAGTCTTCTGGGAAAAAAAAGTCAGGTTCATAAGCTTGTTTCAATAATTATGCCTCTGTGCTCAGTGCCAGAATTTGAGTGCAGCTAGGTATCTTTTGCTCACATTGAGTTCTAGCCCAGTTCTCAGGTTCAAGTCCTAGGAAAATGAGGGCTCAAGAAAACTTTTTTACTGAAAACTCAGTAAGACACTGAAAACATAAAACAGGAATAATTGGGACCTCCGTGAAGAAAATGGGTGGGAGTTTTTTGTTTAATTTTGGTGTTGTTACTGCTTGTTTGTTATCCTAATATCAGCTATGGCCGTTTTGAGGACAGTCACTTATCACACACAGGCATCAGCAATACCAGCAAACTGGGGAGAAGCTGCATCACAGGCAGCAACAGACTGTGATTTCCTGGAAACTCTAGCAGAGGGAAAGGAAATGGCAAGTGCTCTAAGGTAACTGGGCATCTTAAGTTCTCAGGCAACTCTTCACCAGTCCCATTTTTCTCCCTGAAATAACAGGAACACTCTGAGTAAAACTCAAGGTACCTCACACAAAGATGCAGGGAAATCCTAGGAAACATGGGGAAAGAAAACAGGAATACTAATTGTTGTAATTATTGTGTCTCTGTTTTTTACCCACAGCTGCTGAAGTTTGAGGAAACACAATTTTATAACCAGTGCTTGACAGAGAAGGAAACTGAGTCACATGAGCACTTGCCAGAGTCACATAAGAAATTAAAAATGGGTCTGACTAAAGCCTAGTTTGTCTAGTTTTTAACCCATGATGTCAGTCCTCTTTCATTTAAGGAAGGAATGATTCAAAGTAAATCACAACAAAGCAGACAAAATATAAAAACCCTCAAATATTTGTCCCACTGATTAATGGCTCTATGATTTTATAATTGGATTTGAGAGACTACAAGCTTGTCAGGCCTTCAAGCAGTGAGTGATCTTCAGTCTTGTGCATGTTTCCCACACAACAGTGATATGTTTTAAAGAAGGAACTTGGCCCTTCCTATCCAATGCAACCCCACTTCTTCACTCTGTCGAAGATGTAGCTTAAGGTTTTCTGTTTGCTGCTCCCAGTGACAGACACCTTTCTTCTTATAAGTGTAATTTGCACATCTGGTTAATTAAAAGTGAGACTGTAATATTTCTGGTTGATAATTATAGTAAATCCATGTGTTAATAACAGGATTTCAGTATATCAAGTTCATTTCCAGAATAAATTATAAATAATTCAACATAAATCATCCAGAGAACATACAAGTTTGGTAGATTATTATGGTAAGAGAGCTAATAATAATAGTGCTTTTTAGGCTTCCCTGGTGGCGCAGTGGTTGAGAGTCTGCCTGCCGATGCAGGGACATGGGTTCTGGGAAGATCCCACATGCCGCGGAGCGGCTGGGCCCGTGAGCCATGGCCACTGAACCTGCGCGTCCGGAGCCTGTGCTCCACAACAGTGAGAGGCCGGCATACCGCAAAAATAATAATAATAGTACTTTTTTATTGAGTTTTCAATAAGTAAAATACACTATACTAAATACTTCATTTAATCTTCATTTAAAGTCATGAAAAGACCATGTTAGTCCCATCTTATAGATAAAGAAACTGAAAATGTAAAGGAATTAAATAACTTCTAGAGTGTTACAAAGCTAGAAATTGCCAAAGTGCGACTTAAATCCAGGTTTGTCTAAATCTAGCTCGTTCTGATTCCTGAGCTCCTGTCCCATTCTACTGCCTCATTGAGGAAGAGAAGCTAATATATTTTATCCCATTTGTGGACCCAAGTATCCCAGACTTAGCACATTTTATCATCAGACCAATTCCTTAGGAAAAGCCATTCCATTTGCCAGGCAAATAAGAAAAAATTAAACTTGCAAACCATTTGGCCCATTCTCAGATTCCAAGAAGAATAATTTCCTTAGAAGTACAAGGAATGAAAATCTCACTCACTATAAATAATTCTATCAGATGTACTTCTGTACTGCCTCTGACCTTGCCCTTTTGCCTTAAGTTACTGCCAAAACTACTAGTTCTCATAATATTTTCAAGATATAGAGAATAATTATTGAAATTCATCTAATTATACAAAGATTTTTTAAAGTATTTTTGATACTAGACAGAGCATTTCTCTTCTAAAGGCTATTCTGTCTCTTAAAGTATCATGCAACAATCTGAATGATGATTTCACATTTACAGTGAGTAAAAATACATTCCCTATTACTATTGTTTACTCTTCCCCTGTAACTCACTTCCAAAACAAAACAGATTCAAATTTTACATACTCATTATTATCTAAATATTCAAGAATAAAACTGAGAATATGGATGCAAGCAAAAACATTCATATATATCACAAAATTAATAATTTAATTAATTAAATGTTCCCTATTTCGGGCTCATTTGCACATAATTCTAACAAGAACATTGCCTTGCATATAATAAATATTTGGTAAATATTTGTTGAACAAACAAATGAATGAAATCTTTATAACAGATAGAAATCAGTAAATCAGGAACCCCTATAGGCATAGTAGGAAATTGCTTTTCTTCCCTATCCAGAGTCCACTCACCCTTTTCCAGTGATATAACACCTATTTTGGTACATTCCTATCTTCCATTTGTATAACCACTGTTTCTTCTTAAAACTAAGAGGAAAGCATGAGGGCCAAACTGACCGATTAGAAATTTTCCCAAGGCCAAATCTTGAGAACCTAGGACTGCTGGAATTTGTTCCTTCCTGTAAAGGTACCCTGCCAAGAGAGCTAAGTGGTCCTTGTTGACTGTACCCTTGGAATCACCCTGGTCACCCTGGTTCTTGTCTAATTTGAGCTTTGTTCTTTACCTTACCTGTAGATTTTGTTAATTACCTGGTATCAATATAGTAAGATGTCTTTTCTGCTTTAATTATCTAGAATTAATTTCTATTACTTAAAACTGAAGAACACAAAATTTCAGCTCCCACCTAGGTTGTACAAACTTGTAAAGATTACCGCATTAAACCTAAACATGATGTGGGGCGGGGGTGTGGGGGTGTGAAAGGTAGTTAACCCACAAAAGCAAAGACTTTCCTTGAGCATTTCAGAGAACTGAGATCACAAGGCAACTGCATAACCTGAATTCTAATGAGGGACAAAATCCTTCGAGGACAGATGGAACACGTGAGCCTTTCAACCTGTGGCAGAGTAGGGGAAAAACTGGTAGCAGCCATACAAATAAATGGGTTGGGAAAAAATAGCTAAAATTTTAAAAATGTATATTAAAGACACATGTGGGCTGATGCATCAGTTTGGGATAGCTGAACCTCCTAGAAACAAGAGGAGATTGTACTCACTGCAAGCTTTTTCCCACAGGCTTCCACAGGGTACTCACAAAGAGACTGGGGACTGGGCAGGAGATTTGAGAGAGCCACCTCACTAATGCAGGTATGAAGAAGTAACGGACGGCCGTTAGGGGATGGGCACAAGGCCTTACTTGCTCCCTTGTTTTCTTCTCCCCTACGAAGCAAAGGCCTTAATCTCTGCAAGGAAGGGCAGCAAACCCTCTTGCTTACAGCGTAGAGGCAAAGACGCCTTGCATCTAAGGAGGAAGTAGAAGCAAAAAGCCACCTGCTCTGGAAGAGAGGCAAGAAACCATCCTGGATCTTGAATCTTATCAGAGTGCTGCCACCAGCGAGGGAGAGGCAAGAAACTCCTGCACAAGACCAATCCCAGATACAAGACAGAGTCTGGCTGCCATCGACAGGATGTGTAGACACAGTGAGAAAGCTCCAGTTGGTTCAGGTTCCCAATGCCGCCCCCCGCACCCCTCCACATCTCCCACATCAGGCAAAGTTGAGTTGATCCCAGCCCCAAACAGAGGCTGCCCCGCTCACGGCCCCAATGCTCCACCCCCGGAGCCCATGGCTCACGGCGCGCCCCATCCCACCTCCTCCCCGAAGCTGGAAGCCCTGCTTGCCCTCTTCGTCCCCTTGTAACATCCAAGGAGTATGAAGCCTCCCTGATCAAGCTCACATAGAGAGAGGCTTTGTTTTGTGATCTTTGACAGCTGGGCAGGAGCAGAAGTGGTCAAGAATGCATGGAAATGTATTCACTTAGATCGCAAGAATCTGCATATCTTGAGGGTAGAGTTTGCCAAAGCCAAACTGAGAGGGCCAAGAACAAGCTAATGGCTATACCAAATCCCACCAACGCCCACCCCGCCCTAGGAGTACACTTCATCACAAGGGCCTCTATGACCTGATGGGGACCACTCTGATCCCCACATCCCCAGAGGCCTGGGTCTCCTACCCTCTGTACCCCACAGAGCTGACCCCAGCCATCTCACCTGCTGCCCTCACCTGCCCAGCTGCCACTGCTGCCGCCTCCCTGCCTGTTCTGCTACGTTGGCCCCCTTCCTCGGACACCACCCAGAAAGGATGGAAATATCGCCAGTTCTGTTAGATCTTCAGTCTTGTCACCACGGCTTGAAGCCCCTGCCCCACTGGGGAGGAAGACTCCCTGAGCGTCCCCTGCCCCCAAGTGGCCTGTGCAGAGCTGCTGCTTCCCTCCAAAGACTGTGAATTTTAAGCCTGACTCAGTGGACTTCTTCCTGTTTCCTTTTTCTCCTCTTCCTCAGCCCTGCCTTGCCCTAAATCCCCTCTCCAAGGCCTCATGGCAGGATTCAGGGGCCTTCTTGCTGGGCCACCCAGATCCAGCTGAGAGGCCCTCTCTTGGACTGAGCAAGACCTGACCTCCACTCCAAACTTGCTTCTGTAACTCCAACTCAGAGAAACAAGGCCTTTCATTTTCCATGTTTTCTGACATGAATTAAGACACAAACTTGTGTATATGTGAGTGTACAGTTTGTTCTCACATTGTGTCCCCATAGCAACAGGTCCTGGCCACGAATAGTTCATCATTCCTGGTCCCTCCCTGTACCTCTCCCCTGTACCCATCCTGCTTCAGTGAGGGTCAAGCGCTGCAGCCTGTTTTTCCCCAGGGACCAGAACTCCCCACTACCACACACACTCCCAGGCTGAACAGGAAGGACCACCCAACACAGAGAGAGTGTTTTCTTTGTCATTTCAAATCAGGGTCCTCCACATCCTTCTCCTCAGACAGGCCAACACCCTTTAAGGAAATTCTTTCTCTGCCCATTTTTTTTTTTTTTTGCAGTACGTGGGCCTCTCACTGTTGTGGCCTCTCCAGTTGCGGAGCACAGGCTCCGGACGCGCAGGCTCAGTGGCCATGGCTCACAGACGCAGCCGCTCCACGGCATATGGGATCTTCCCAGACCAGGGCACGAACCCGTGTCCCCTGCATCGGCAGGCAGACTCTCAATCACTGCACCACCAGGGTAGCCCTCTCTGCCTATTTTGCTTACCTCTTCCCAGGGCACCCCACGCCTGCCATGGCTCCTCATTCTTTCCACAATTCAAAACCAAACAAAAAGCAAAAGTATTTTTGTACCCTGTATAATGAAATATTTGTGAATCATAAAGAGTTTTTCAAGTGTGTGCAATTATTGAGGAGACCTTGTTTGCCTGTCAGATAAGTTTTTCAGATAAAGTTTTGGTGGTTTTTTTTGTTGTTTTGGTTTGGTTTGGTTTTGGTTTTTCTTTCCTTTTTTTTTTTTATTTACCATGCGGCTTGAGGGATCTTAGTTCCCCAACCTGGGCCCTCAGCAGTGAAAGCAGAGTCCCAACCACTGGACCAGCAGGGAATTCCCCCACATAAGTTTAACATTGTGTTTGAGGTGTGAAGAAGAAAAGGGTTTCCGTTCTCCAGCAGTGAGCCTTAGTGTCAACCTTTATTTTAAGAAAAATAACGGGGCTTCCCTGGTGGCGCAGTGGTTGAGAGTCAATGAGCACATCAGTGCTTTGCCTTTGGCCGCAGCTGTGGCTTTCTTGCTATTTTCAGACTTGGGAAAGGAGGAAGCTGTTGTAACTGCTGATCCTGTGAGAATGTGAAACTGGATAATATATGAAATGTAAAATTAAAAAAAGCATCCAAAGGTAAAAAAAAAAGAAAGAGAGAGAAAGCTTCACTTCCAAGGCCCAGCTGCACAGGGCTTGCCAAAGAATAAGGCTGGAACAGGACAACAGAGAGTTGTTGGAATGTAGGCAGAGACTGACAGGTGAGGGAGGAGCAGAAACAGCAAGAGAAACCCTCCAGCACTCAATCTCTCATTCCAAGCACAAGAGAGTAGTAGCCCAACTGCTAAAAGAATCTGAAGGCTGTGGTGCACAGAAGACAACAAAAGCAAAACAATACCTAAGCCCAATTCAACTCCTGACTATGTTGACTCAACCCCACACTAATGGTCTGACAGAAGAAAAGGTATTCCCATATCCAGGACTAAATACTATTTACCTTAGTCTCTACTGTCCTACACATGATATTCAGCAGTCAATACAAAATTATAAAACAAACAAGCAAGAAAAAACAACCCACTGAGAGGAGATAAAACAATCAACAAAAATAGACTCAGAGATGACCCAGATGTTGCAACTATCAGACAGAATCTTTAGAATAATTATGCTTAATATACTAAAGGATCAAATGTAAAAGTTGGAGAATGTGCAAAAATCAATGAGGAATTTCAGCAGAAAAATAGACCAAGTGCCCTCTAAATTTTTGAAGAAATTATATTGCTAAAGAGATTATGAACTCTGACTAAAACAACATTTAACTATTTGAGATTTAACACAATCTTCGGGCTCCCAAACTTGCAACCAGAAAAAAGGAGCAGTGAAAGCTGGACAGGGCTGTCCAGAAGGATTTGCTTATGGATTGGATGTGGGATGTGAGAGGAAGAGGGGAGTCCTGACTAATCTGATATGTAGGATGGAGATGCATCAAGTGATCTGCAGAAGTGTACTGAAGTAGAAGGTCTGGTGATGGTGCGGGCAGGGATTGGGGCGTGGCAACAAGGAGTTCCATTTTGGACACATTAAGCTTGATTTGTTTATCAAACATCCAAAGTGGAGAAGTCAAGTAGAAAGCTGGATGTCTGAGTTTGTAACTGGGGAAAGATATCTGGGCTTGAGAAATAAAATTGAGAGTTCAAAACATATAGAGGAGATTTAAAGCCATAAGTCTAGCTGAGGGTACTGTGAGAGGGGATATTCATAGAAACAGAAAAGGCCCAAGGACTGAGCCCTTAGACATTCCAAACTTAAGAGGTTGAGAAGAAGAGGACCCAGCAAAGAAGGCTGACCCATTATCCCTAGACACGCCTGATTGTATGAGTGGATTGTATTAATACTGACAGACTGACAATTATCACTGAGCCATGTTTGACTGGTCACCTTAAAGATCCAGAAATATGATTTTTTTTAATGAATAGTCATAATATTCTTTTACTTGCACCATATTTTTGAGCTTTTTGGGGGGCAAGGCTAAACAATTTGGTAGGAAAAATGTCATTTTCTGTTCATGTACTATTTTTTAAAAGGTACATAGTAGTTAGTTTTTAAACAAGTTGCTTTTAGCCAGCCAGATGTCATGCCATTATATAAATCTATGAATGCAACAAATGACATAAGAAAAGTATAAATTAAAAGTTTTACAATATTTATACTTATACTGGAACTACTCCAAATGGTACTAAAAAAAGTAAATTTGCAAATAAAATGAAACTATGGCTTTTACATACTGAGAACGTCAGTGTTTTTCAGGGTTTTGTTTATTTTCAATATGAAGTTTGGCCATATTTTTATGTACTTTTATGACTTTTTCAGTTATGAAGTATGACATATTTCTGTGTAATAACCATGTTTTCTAGTTTCTGTATTTTGATGTTTGACATCTGAGGTCTTGCTGAACCAGAGGCACTACCCCTCCCAGAGGTAGTTAATTTCTAGAGCTAGCAAGCAACTCACCAGCCAGCGTGTCTTTCACATGCAAACTAACCCCTCCAGAGCTCACACCCCTAACCCCTTCCTCTAATGGGCTCTCACACTCAGGGCCACTATTACCCTGCCCTATCACCCCAAGGCCGGGGACCAGACAACCAGCCCCTGTCCCCCACAGCCTGCTGAAATTCTTGAAACTAGCCTATCCCAAACCTGCTCAGCCCGCCTCACCTGTTCCTTCCCTCAGAAACCACAATAAAGGTTCTTGCCTGCATTTTACCCTCTCCCTTTTATTCCCTGTGTGGCCCTGTGGCACGTGCTGTGCCTTCTTCTCTCTCTAGGGATCAGTGAGCGTAAAGCTCCTTCATGACAACCATTTCTGTGTCTGCATCTTACCATACAGGAGTAAAGCAAATCCCGTGTGCCTGATTAAAACATTTTGCATTTCACCTCACAGCAGGACCTTTACTATATAGCAACACCCTAAAACAAAACACCAAAAAGCAAACAAAGAAAACTAGCTCAGAAAGGGCAAAATCCTCCCAATTCTTGTTTTCCGTAATGTCTGGCTGGCTTCTTCCTCTAGGGAACAAGCAATACATTGTCATCTCTGGTTTGCTGCAGGGAGTGTTAACTAGGAAAATAAAGCTTCATCATGCAGCATAACTGAAGATCTCAAAATATAAGGTTTTCAGGAGATAGAAGTTTGGTTGCTTTTCCCTTTTTCTTTCAGCAAATTTGTTATTCATCTTTGAGATGGTTCAGAGCTTTGCTCTGGTACTAACATACTTTCCAGTTTTCTGATAATTCTGTGCAGCCACTTTATTTTTACCCCTCTTAAGTAGATCTCAAATTAATGCCGGTTGAGTCTTATTGAATTGCTCCTTTGACATCCTTTTATTGAAGTCATTAATGGAGGGATTAATGACATTTTTCTACAGGGAAAGGGATATGGAGAGCTTTTGCCCTTAGCTCATCTCTTGTGAGATGGGATTACAGGCAGCTTGAATGTTTATCTTTTGTGAGTGGGTTGTTCATGATGACAGGACTTACAGGCTATTCTTTTTTTCATGTGCTTACGTTCTGGCATCGCTCACTGGAGCAATTTGCCCCAAGGTCATGCGTGGAGACACCCTAAGGCCCCAGAAGGTTTGACTGCCATGTCTGAGGATCACTCTGGTGTGTCCTTCCAGGGCCTCTGCCCCTTCCACCTCAGAGTTGCTGAAACCGCATGGTGCATATCCATAGCTGGAGGATTCCCGAGTGTTCTTGCCATGCCACGCCACGCTCTGACCTGTGTTCAGTGAAATGCCAGGAGGTAGAATCATCAAATTATGCTGGTTTCAGAGTGGTTTGGGTTGAAAACTTTATGAAGTGATAGATCAGAAATAGCAATATTAATAATAATATTAATAACATAATCATTTGGAAGTTCAGAAAGAGATTGCCTGAAAGTAGCCAAGACGGGGGTGCTATTGTTCATACTGGGCTGAAGACAGAATAAAATTCATCAACACATTAGTTTTTATTTTATTATTAATTTTATAATACATTCAGATTTATTATTAATTTAAAGAGTTCTGTGCCAAGTGGTTGGGACCTTCTGTGGAGAGGATATGACCAAAAGAATACTCAAATCATTGAGAAAATATAGAGCAACTTCTTTTTCCTACGAAGCGATTGATGTATGTAAATGATAACGATTATCTGTTTCTAATCAGTTTAGATTCTGAATTAGGTGCTGGGCTGATGTCAGCCCCTTTGTCATTTTGAACGTTAAGACACTAATTCTGGAGTGAATCATAGCTCCTCCCAAACTTAATCATATTCTGCTGGATGATTATCTTACCATATCATGTCATATCATATTATGCCATATGAGCCAAAGCTGATAGACATTTTAGGCAACTGAGGCTTTTTCAGAGTAACGAAGGGTAGGCTGTCAAGGAGGCTAGAAACATCATGAAGAAGGGCTGGAAATATAGCTGCAGGCACCTCATTGTCTTACAAACAGGAATGTCTGCCTGCAGAGGTGTGGGAGCAGCTGGGAGAGTGTGCTGTTGGCTGACTTGGGTGGAATACAACATTCTCTGATCTAGTTATAACTGAGCCAAAAAAGCTTTCTCTTGCCTCTCATGGAAGTCTTTGTGTCATTCCTTTTTAAGTTTGTTCTGTTTTGCCAACTCATATTCTTTGGATCACTGTCAGAAATTAAACATGTCATGACTGACCATAGGTTTATATTTGTGTTCAAATTATATCAAGTGTACATCTTGCTGGAACAGCAATTGGATGGCTGCAGGTCCACGTCCCTCAGGCTGGGCTCTGGAACATATGCTAGAGCTCCCCCAAGGGAAGCTTGGGTGGAGACATGGGAGCAAGAGCTCAGGGAAGCTTTATGAAGCCCCGTCTTGGATGTTTCTGATAAACCACAGATTGCTTGCCAGTTTGCAAATTTAAAAAATTTTCATGCCACTCAGGACTGCTTTACTGATAACAGGATTCTTGGGGACAGCTGGGAGATTGATATCAATGCTTGACTAGACCCAAAGACACACAATACTCTTCATTAATGGCAATTATAACGGTAGTTAGTATAATGATTGTGCTAGGCACACCACTATCTCATTCAATCCTCTTAACAATCTCATGAGGTAGGTACTATCATCGTCCCCATTTGATGGTTAAGAAAACTGGTTTAGAGAAGTTACCCAAGATGACACAGTGTGTGGCAGAGCTGGGATTCAACCCAGGTGTACATGGCCTCTGAGCTCTACTTCCACACAAAGGAAATGGTCATTTATTCCCCAAAAGTCATCCTCAAAATTTACATCTCTTGCTTTATAACTTCACTGTCTCCTACACTGATTCTCCTAAGCCCACTAATTTTACACTGCCAAAGCCTTCTCTACTTCTCCCTCAGAACACTCATCATGCATGTTATTACTTTTTTTTTTTTTTTTTTTTTTTTTTTTTTTTTTTTTTGATATCTACCTTTCCTGAACTCTGCAGGGGACAGGACCATGTCTGATTTACTCCTCACTCTATCTCTAGCACTTAGTAGTCACTCAATTAAAGTTTTTTGAATATTTTTAAACTCTCATAATTTTGGAATTTTCATTTTAAAACATATTCAAATATATGATGCATACACTCTCTCCAAAAGAGTCTGCCTTTACATATGTTCCTCAAGAGCTGAATATGCTAAAACAAAAATTTAACTCCATGTGGATAGAATCCCTCTTATAACATACGTATTTGTAGAATCACAGAACATGGCCATTAGGAAACCAGTTAGTTCTATTCTTTCATTTAAAGATTAGGACCCAAACTGATTATGTGACTAAAGTCACAAAGTTATGCATAGCAGAGCTAGAACCAGAAGTCTGACTTCTAGGTTAGTGACCTTTTGAAGTCCACCTGTCATTAATTCAATTGGCAGCTTTCCATTTATGGAAATATAAATGCAGGGGTTTCTTGATTGCAGGGGAAAAACTCTGGTCAGTGGAGTTTCAGAGGTCCTAGTATCATGTGTACATTTAGAAAACTTGGGAGATGAAAGAAGTATCAGAATAATACTAGCTGAATCCTCTGATATATTTAATACATTCGATGTCAAAACATAGCGAAGAAAAGACCAGGTGCTTGTATGGGAGTGTCTGTAATAAGCCAACCAAAGAAACGTGGCCTTCTTTGTGAATAGAAAAGTGCTTTTTCTCGTTTTAACTTTGCATTTATCTCCCCTGCAGCTTCCGCACTATGGCCATCATTGCATTATGCAGCTTGAAACCTTTCTTACACATCCAGTATACCTGATGTGGGAGCAGACTTCCTGCCTTGTCCAGACAAAACGATAGGGGTCCTGTTGGTGCTGGTACCAAGACAAATATCCTGTGGTCTGATTTCTGAGGACTGAGAGAGCCATAACCCTCACAAAGAATGTGAATCTTTAAAAACATACTTGAGAATCCCCTACCTTCACTCACAATGTATTCATTCACTCGAAAAGTGAAATGGCCTTGAATGTGTGAAATTCAAGCAATAGATACGCACAATATGGAAGTGTGATGAGTTCTGTACCCAGAGAATTAAAACTTAATTATAGTCACATTTTAGACACCATCTTTAATGGTACATTTTAATCATTTAACCTTTTTAAAGTGTGTTCTTTTCTTTTATAGTTGATTGGCACTGTACCAGGCATTTTATTTCATGTATTACACTAACTTGCTATAAATGATGAAGAGACTCAAACATTCAGTGGCTGAAACAAAATGGAAATTAGTAGTCTCCCATGTAAGAGGCTGGAGGTAGCTGGGCTATTAGTGGCTTTGCTCCACAAGGCCATCCAAGTCCTTCGGGTTCTTTATCTTTGTTTCCCTTGTTTACATGGTTGACAGTCACTCAATTCTCATGAGAAAAGGAACAAGAAAGTGAAGGGCAAGGAGCTTCCTCTCAAGATAATGTGACCTGGAGGCTGCACTTCCCACTCATACTCATATCCTTGGCCAGATGGTCACATGGCCAAAACTTGCTGCAGAGTGGATTGGGATATACAGTCTTTGGCTGAGTCTAAAGTTAGGGAGTTCTGTGACTAAGAGAAAGAAGGGGAGAATGAATATTGAGGGATAAATAGAAATCATCATTTTATGTATCCAGAGTTAATGGATACAAACATATTTTTCCAGTTTGACTTTTCCCTTTTGATTTTTTATGTACCTCAAGAAATCTTAATAGTCTTTGTCAAGACTTCAATTGGCCATCTATCCTTCATCATTCTCATCATCACATCACAAAAGTAATAGCTTTTGTTGCTTACAATGGGGTGGGCAATCAGTATTAGGATGGTATTAAGGCATTAAGGTTAAGTACTCTGTGATTCATCACTAAAGTATTGGCGTTTATTGTCATAGTTGATCCAAAATTTTAAAAATTTACTGCCTACTTTCTATGTAGTTTCCTTTTCTGTTAAACAAACCACTAATCCTTAAATGTGTCACCATTCCTCCCTAGTGGATGTGTAACATCTATACTAATTCTGAGTACTGAGAACCTGGAGCAGAGTGAAGGCTCCTGCTCTAAGGCATCTAGTAAGGAACTAAAGAGAGAAGAAAAGTCTTCAAAGATAAACATTTGTGAGGTCAACCCGAACTGACACAGTGGCAAGATGAAAGTAAAAGTTTTTAACATTTAGAAAGCATTTTTTAGAATATCCATTTTGAAGCAAGACTAGAGACATTCATGCTCTGTTGTCCATGTGGCCTATCCATTCCAGCAATAAAATGGCAGTCTAGATGGCAGACTGGTCTATCTTAACATGTCCCCAAGTCTCAAAAGTGCCTTAAAGGGTCTCTGAAAGCTGGCACTGGTCACAGTATGTAACTTCTCACAATAGTTCTATGATCGGAGTATTATTATCAGCTAAATTTTACAGAAAAGGAAATGGAGGCTGGCAAGATAAAATAACATGTTCAAGGTCACAAATCTAAGAAGTAGCAACAAGGGCTTAACCCTAAGGCTGAATTTCTATACTTGCCCAGCTGCACCAAGCCCCAAATTTGGCAATTGTCAGAGTCCTTCTCATTCAGCCTTCTCATCCATCAGTCACCAAGACCTTTTCTTTTTTTTTCTCTATAATAGTTTTCCATTTGTTCTCATTTTTCTATTACTACTACTCTGGCCTAGTTTCAGGGTACTTCACTTATGGCCAACATTACTCTAATTATAATAATTACTTAGCCTTGTCTCAAATGTTTTTCCATTTCCAATCCACCCTCCATATTATTGTCGGAATAGTTTTGATCCTGTCTCTTCCCTGCTTAAAAGTCTCCCTTAGTTCTTTATAGCCTCCAGAGTAAGTCCAGACTATTAGTTTGACATAACAACCCTTTGGATATCTTCTGTTTTCTTATCTCTTTCATTCCGGTCTAATTCCAACACCAGCTCCTCCACTCAGCTGCACAGTCCCCACATGAAACAGAGTCATATCTGCCATCACCCAAACAGTTCCCGTCATGGACTTACAGAGAATTCTCCATCTCTGTGATTAATTATTCAAAATTTTATTTTTAAAGTACAAAGGCTTTATCAACTACATGTAGGTAGCCATGAATCTTAATATTTCTGAAAGGCAATGATGGAATAAATGGAGATGATTTCTTCCTGCAACTCTGCAAGTATACTGCTATAAATGCCTGGGAGTTCCATTTTCTCTTTCTGCAGTGAAATCCATCATATGTTTTTAGATTACTCTGCCTTTGAAGGAAAAAGCACTTCCAAAATATATGCTATACAAAAAAGGTTTTTCTTACTCCCTAGAGATCATTTATTTCATTGTGTAGAATTGTCAAATGTCAAACCATGACTACAAGATTTGATGTAGTATATTTAAATACAGCTAAATTATTTCCTCCATTTCAGGGCCATCTTTCCTTCTCTTTTGATGGCAGGCTTAGCCAAATGTCTTGCTGTGACCAAAGAAATGGAATGGAAGTAGTGATATCAGCTCCAAGAAGTTTTAATAGCCTCCATGTGGTTCCATAATTCCAGCAATGTCTAGATACAGGCTTCTTTTTCAGTCTGGACTCCAAGAGTAGAGTGGTCTAGACTTCAGTCAATCTTCAGCTAACATGTAAAGAGAGTAAGAAAGAAATCTTTATTATAGTAAGCCACCACGATTTGGGGATTGTTTGTAACTGCAGCATATCTTAGCCAAAGTGAACTGATACCTTGGGGCTTTGACATTTTCCTGCTCCATACTCCACCATGTGGATTATTTACACACTCCCATCCATAATCATTTAAGCATCTTGGGTTGGCTTCCATACATATGCATATATCTTCAAAGTTCAAGGAGGAGGACATTGATTCTTAAAAGTCTCAGGTTTGGGAAGGACCCTAATGTCATTTGGTCTGATTCCCGATACAGTTAGCCCTCAATATCTGCAGATTCAACCAAGCTCAGCTCGAAAATATCCCCCCAAAAAAATTCCAGAAAGTTTCAAAAAGCAAAACTTGAATTTCTGCACAGTGGCAAGTATTTATACAGCATTTACATTATATTAGGTATTATAAGTAATCTAGAGATGATTTCAATTATATGAGAGGATGTGAGTAGGTTATCTGTAAATACTACACCATTTTATATGAGACTTGAGCATCCCCGAATTTTGGTATCCACGGGGATCCTGGAACCAATCTCCCTCAGATACCAAGGGACAATTGGATAACACTTGAATATTCTATTTGATATCTGTGACAAACTTCTGCTTAACCAACTGTAGTGGTGAGAAACTCTCCTTCACAAGACAGCCCACTTCATTTAAGACAGCTTTACATGTTAGAAAATTCTTTCTTACTTTTAGTGGAATTTAATTTCCCTTTAACTTCATATAGCCAGTGGTTCTAATTCTACTCTCTGTGGCTGCTCCCATCTCTCTCTTCCTCTGCTCTCCTCCTCATGATCCATGAAAAAATAGTTGAGGGCTTCCCTGGTGGCGCAGTGGTTGAGAGTCCGCCTGCCAATGCAGGGGACACGGGTACAAAAGACAAACTTAAGAGGATGAGAAGACAAGCCACAGATTGAAAGAAAATAACTGCAAAAGACACACCTTTTGTGTCTTTTGATACAATAGACAAGTTCCTATTACAAGGTAAGGGGCTGTTATGCAAAATATACAAAAACAAACAGAAAAAAACCCACAACTCTTAAACCTCAATAATAAGCAAGCAAGCAACCTGATTTAAAAATTGGCCAGGGACTTCCCTGGTGGTGCAGTGGTTAAGAATCCGCCTGCCAATGCAGGGGACATGGGTTTGAGCCCTGGTCCAGGAAGATCCCACATGCCCCGGAGCAACTAAGCCCATGTGCCACAACTACTGAGCCCACGTGCCACAACTACTGAAGCCCGTGTGCCTAGAGCCCGTGCTCCACAATGAGAAGCCACTGCAATGAGAAGCCTGCATACCACAGCAAAGAGCAGCCCCCGCTTGCTGCAACTACAGAAAGCCAGCACACAGCAAGGAAGACCCACCAGAGCCAAAAATGTCAATAAGTAAATAAATAATAAATTTTTTAAAAAAATAATTTAAAAATGGTACAAAGACCTTAACAGACACCTCACCAAAGAAGATACGCAAATGGCAAATAAGCATAGGAAAAGATGCTCCACATTATATGTCATCGGGAAAATGCAAATTAAAACAACAATAAGATACCACTCCATATCTACTAAAATGGCCAAAATCCAGAACAGTGACAACACCAAGTGCTGATGAGGATGTGGAGCAGCATGAACTCTCATTCATTGCTGGTGGGAATGTCAAGTGGTACAGCCACTTGAGAACAGTTTGGCTGTTTCTTACAAAACTAAGCATACTCTTACCATACAATGCAGCAATCACACTGCTTGATATTTACCCAAAGGAGTTGAAAACTTATGCCCACACAAAAACTTGCACGTAGATGTTTATAACAGCCTTATTCATAATTGCCAAAATATGGCAGCAACCAATATGTCTTTCAGTACGTGAGTGGATAAATAAACTGTGTTACATCCAGACAATAGGGTATTATTCAGCACTAAACAAAAATGAGCTATTCAGTCATAAAAAGACATGGAAGAACTTTAAATGCATACTACTAAGTGAAAGAAGCCAATCTAAAAAGGCTACATATTGCATGACATTCTGGAAAAGGCAAAACTATGGAGACAGTAAAAAAAAAAAGGTCATTGACTGCCAGTGGTTGGAGTTGAGAGAGAGATGAATAAGCAAAGCACAGAGGATTTTTAGGGCAGTAAAAATACTCTGTATGGTACGATAATGATGGATATGTGTTGTTATACATTTATCCAAATCCATAAAATGACAACACTAATGTAAACTCTGGACTTTGGTTGATAATGATGTGTCAATGTTGGTTCATTGATTGTAATAAATGTCCCATTCTGGTGGGGAATGTCGAAAATGGGGGAGGTTATGCATGTGGTGAGGGGGGCGGAGATATACAGGAATGTCTGTACCTTCCTCTTAATTTTGCCGTGAACTTAAAATGGTTCTAAAAACATAAATCTTTAATTAAAATAATATTTTATTTGAGACTCAACTCCCACATCTATAATATTTACCACAAAGGATTGTTGAGAGCTTACTTCTTCTTCTTCTGGTATGTGCATAAGTGTGTGTAGGCAGCACAGGTAGAGGGTAGGGAACGGTGGGGTTGGGAGAGAAAGGAGTATGGTCAGGTAAATTAAAATAAGTAGGACTACTAGTGGCTTCCTTATTATTCAGTTTTCTGAAGCAGGTAAGAAGACTAGGCAGGTCCCCACCTCCTCTCCCCCGATAATCTATTGTAATAACTTTGAAAAGAATTGGTGTTTTAAGAATCTGTGCTAGTGAATTAAAGTTTTATTTTATGCCTTTCCACTGAAATATGCCATGCTCTGATAGTGGTTGACAAAATATCAAATGAAATTAAATGGAATAACTTAACATTGATTCTTAAAAGTCTCAGGTTTGGGAAGGACCCTAATGTCATTTGGTCTGATTCCCGATACAGTTAGCCCTCAATATCTGCAGATTCAACCAAGCTCAGCTCGAAAATATCCCCCCAAAAAAATTCCAGAAAGTTTCAAAAAGCAAAACTTTAAACAGGGTTTAAAACAATTTTGGTTAAAAGCTTTTAAATAAACTGAGGAATAAGGAAAAAAATGGAGAGGAATACTTTGCTTGATTTGAATGGTTAGCCTAGAAAAGAAATGGTCATAACCAAGCAAATATAGGGATTCCCCAGGGCAAAGGAAGTAATCCAGGTGAAAGTGGAGCAACAGGCAGGGATGTGGACTATCATGGACTAAATATCCATGAGTCCCTCAAAATTCATATACTGATGTCATAACTCCCAGTCCCCCAGTGTGTCTGTGGGGCCTCTAAGGAAGTAATTAAGATAAAATGAAGTTGTAAGGGTAGGGCCCTGATCCAATAGAATTAGTGTCTTTATAAGAAAAGATACCAGAGCTCGCTCTCGTGCACTCTCTCCCTCTGCCTCTCCCTCTCCCTCCCTCCCTCTCTCTCTCTCTCTCTCTCTCTCTCTCTCTGCGCATGCACCAAGGAAAAGCCATGTGAAGACATAGTGAGAAGTAGGCTATCTGCCAGCGAGGAAGAGGGCCCTTTTACCAGAAACCAAATTGGCTTTAACCTTGATTTTGGACTTCTAGCCTCCAGAACTGTGAGAAAATATATTTTTGTTGTTTTAAGTCACCCAGACTCTTGAATTTTGTTACGGAAGCCCAAGCACACTAATACACCAGGTAGTAGGCAAGTGGTAGCAGCAAGAGCCAAAGGTGTACATTTTAAGGCAAGCAGCCAATATCAGAAAAGTACAGCACCAATTTAAAAATTCAGTGCCAGGAGTGACCACTGGGATAAAGCAGACACCTGGAATTTTAGTATAAGACTCCTGGGTAGGGAGCCATGAAAATCTGCATGGTCGGAGGGATATTGTTTTTATTGTATTATTAAGTATTCCATAAATATTTACAACAATAACAATTGTAAATATTTACAGAATACTTACTATGTGCCAGAGGTTTATATGTGTTGCAGTGTCATATGTGTACAGATGAGCAGCATTGTAACCACTTTTATTTCTTTGTAACTGAAATTAACTCACTCATGTTTCCCCTGCAACTCCCACTTATGTCAGTCCAGAGGAAAACACTCAATCTTGTCACTAAGTAGCATAACACATTGGTTCCCTGACTTATAGAGTGAGAGCCATTATGGTAGGAAATGCCAGGTAGCAGCTACTAGAACTGCCTCTACCTAGGAAAATAGTAAACCAAAAGCAATAATATATTCTTGGAGTAATTGCAGAGATTAGTGCCACCATCGAGGACGTGAAGGATGCAGGGGTGGTGATTCCCACACGTCTGCATTCAACTTGCCTATTTGGCCTGTGAGGGGACAGACAGATCTCAGAGAATGACAGTGGATTATTGTAAGCTTAACCAGGTAGTGACTCCAATGGAAGCTGCTGTACCAGATGTGTTTTTATTGCTTGAGCAAACTAACACACCCCCTGGTAACTGATACGCAGTTATTGATCTGGCAAATGCTTTTTCTCCACCCCTGTCAATAAGGCCTACCAGAAACAGTTTGCTTTTGGTTTTCAAGGCCAGCAACACACCTTCATTGTCCTATCTCAGAGGTATATCAACTCTCTGGCAGTATGTCATCCTTTAGTTCACTGGGATCTTGATAGCTTTTCCCTTCCAAATGATATCACCTTGGTCCACGACATTGATGACATTATGCTGATTGAAACTAGTAAGCAAGAATTAGCAATTGCTCTAGAATTATTGGTAAGACATTAGTATGCCAGAGGGTGGGAAACAAATTTGATAAAAGTTCAGGAGTCTCCGATCTCACTGAAATTTCTAAGGGTTCAGTGGCGTGGGGCATGTCAAGACATTCTCTTCTAAGAGGAAGAAAAACTTGTTACATCTGGTTCTTCCCACAACCAAAAAAGAGTTACAAAGCCTAGTGGGCCTCTGGTTTTTGGAAGCAATATATTCCTCATTTGAATGTGTTACTCTGGCCCATTTACTGTGCGACCCAAAAAGCTGCTAGATCAGAGTCCTCTGAATGGGAAAAATATGGGGAGGTATTTGTGTATTTGTGTCCCATGTAAATGCTCGCTGTAGGATGACTTCAGCAGAGGAGGACTTTAATAATCAGGTGAATAGGATGACTCATTCTGTGGCTATCAGTCAGCCTCTTTCCACAGCCACCCCTGCATCACCCAATGAGCTTATGAACAAGGTGGCCATGATGACAGGGATAAAGGTTATGCGTGGGATCAGCAACATGGACTTCCACTCACTAAGGCTCACCTGGCTACAACCATTACTGAGTGCTCAATCTACCAGCAGCAGAGTCTAACACTGAGCCCTCAATATGGCACCATTCCCCAGGGTGATCAGTCAGCTCCCTGGTGGCAGGTTGATTACATTGGACTGCATCCGTCATTTTATTCTTATTGGCATAGATACTCTGGATACAGATTTGTCTTCCCTGCACATAACACGTCTGCCAAAATTACCATCCATAGACTTACAGAATGCCTTACCCACACAGCATTGCTTCTACTCAAGGAACTTACTTCATAGCAAAAGAAGAGTGGAAATGGGCCCATTCTCATGGAATTCACTGGTTTTATCATGATCCCCACCATCCTGAAGCAGCTAGTTTGATGGAACAGTGGAATGGCCTTTTGAAAACTCAGTTATGGCACAAGCTAGGTGGCAATACCTTGCAAGGCTGGGGCAAGGTTCTCCAGAAGACTGTGTATGCTCTGAATCAGCATCCAATATATGGTACTGTTTCTCCCATAGCTAGGATTTATAGATCCAGGAATCAAGGCACAGAAGTGGGAGTAATAATGGCACCACTCATTATTACCCCTAGTGACCCACTAGACAAAATTTGTGCCTCCTGTTCCCAGGACCTTGTGTTTTGCTGGCCTAGAGGTCTTAATTCCAAAGAAAGAAATGTTTTCACCAAGAGACACACAATAATTCCATTGAACTGAAAGCTAAGACTGCTGCCCAACATCCTTGGACTCCTTATGCTGCTGAATCAACAAGCAAAGAAGGGAGTTACTGTGCTGGCTGGTGTAACTGATCCTGACTACCAAGGGGAAATTAGACTGTAACTCCACAGTATAGGTAAGGAAGAGTATGTCTGGAATACAAGGGATCTCTTAAGATGTCTTTTAGTATTACCATGTCCTGTGATTAAGGTCAATGGAAAACTACAACAGTCCAATCCAGGTAAGACTACTAACAGTCCAGACCCTTCAGGAGGAAAGTTTAGGTCACTCCACTGGGTAAAGAACCATGAAATGCTGAGGTGCTTTCTGAAGACAATGGGAATACAGAATGGATAGTAGAAGAAAGTAGATGTAAATACCAACTATGACCATGTGACCAGTTAAAGAAATAAGGACTGTAGTTATTACGAGTATTCCTCCTTATTTTGTTATAAATATGTTTCTGCAAGTATGTATTTATCTATATATATACATATATATAAAGCAAGTATCTCTGTTTTTTTCCCTCTCTTATTCCCTTATCATGTAACATAAGATGCACTGACTTATTTTCACAGTATTTAAGTATTATTAATCTTACATCATAGTATTTAAGTTATGGGATATCAAGGATGAAAGTAAATATCACTTAAAGACATTAGCTCCTTTTCTGAGAAAGGGTTTTAGTGCATTTTCAGTTGTATGCAGAAAAGTTGTGTCATGTTAGGCGAAATTATGACCTTGAGTTGTCTTTACTTGGAGATTAAGTATAATTTAAGGAGGTGTGTATGGATGCCAAGTTGACAAAGGACGGACCTGTGATGCTTAATTTTATGTGTCAACTTGACTGGGCTAATGATTCTCAGGTAGTTGTTAAAACGTGATTCCTGGGGCTTCACTGGTGGCACAGTGGTTAAGAAGCTGCCTGCCAATGCAGGGGAAATGGGTTCAAGCCCTGGTCTGGGAAGATCCCACATGCCGTGGAGCAACTAAGCCCGTGTGTCACAACTACTGAGCCTGTGCTCTAGAGCCCACGTGCCAAAACTACGGAAGCCCATGCTCCTAGAGCCCATGCTCCGAAACAAGA
The DNA here is from genome assembly GCF_003031525.2 of Neophocaena asiaeorientalis asiaeorientalis. Lineage (NCBI taxonomy): Eukaryota > Metazoa > Chordata > Mammalia > Artiodactyla > Phocoenidae > Neophocaena > Neophocaena asiaeorientalis. The sequence continues at coordinate 16,074,855 of NW_020185328.1, forward strand.
GAAGCCACCACAATGAGAAGCCTGTGCACCTCAACAAAAAGTAGCCCCCTCTCACCACAACTAGAGAAAGCTCGTGTGCAGCAATGAAGACCCAACAGAGACAAAAATAAATAAATACAATTTTTAAAAAGAGAAGTGATTTCTGGTTATGTATGTGAAGGTGTTTCTAGATGAGATTAACATTTAAATTGGTAGACAGAGTAAGGAGATTGCCTTTCCCAACGTGGGTGGGCCTTATCCAATTTGTTGGAGGCCTGAATACAACAAAGGCAGGGTATGCGAAAATTTGCTCTAAGTACCTAACTGTATGAACTAGGACATCGGTCTTCCCCTGCTTTTGAACTGGGACCTATACCATGGCTGTCCAGGTATCAGGACTTTGAACTCAGAATGGAATGATAACACCAGCTTTCCTGTGTTTCCAGCTTGTACACAGCAGATTGAGGAACTTCTCAGCCTCCATAATTATGTGAGCCAATTTATTATAATAAATCTTTTTATTTAAAAATGTATTATATTTGCGTGTGTGCATGCGCATGCCCAGTTTCTCTGGAGAATCTTGACTATTTGGGCCAATTTTCTTCAGGATCTAAATTGAGTCATTTTCGTTTTTGTTTTTTTTTTTTTAACATCTTTATTGGAGTATAATTGCTTGACAGTGCTTAGTTTCTGCTGTATAATAAAGTAAATCAGCTATTTGCATACGTATATCCCCATATCCCCTCCCTCTCGCTTCTCCCTCCCACCGTCTTTATCCCACCCCTCTAGGTGGTCGCAAAGCACAGAGCTGATCTCCCTGTGTTATGCAGCTGCTTCCCACTAGCTATCTATTTTACATTTGGTAGTGTACATATGTCAGTACTACTCTCTCACTTCGTCCCAGATGACCCTTCCCCCTCCCCGTGTCCTCAAGTCCATCCTCTATGTCTGTGTCTTTATTCCTGTCCTGCCCTTAGGTTCATCAGGACCGTTTTTTTTTAGATTCCATATATATGTGTTTGTATACTGTATTTGTTTTTCTCTTTCTGACTTCACTCAATATGACAGACTCTAGGTCCATCCACCTCACTACAAATAACTCAATTTCGTTTCTTTTCACAGTTGAGTAATATTCTAATGTATATACGTGCCACATGTTCTTTATCTTCTTTATCCACTCATCTGTCAATGGACACTGAGGTTGCTTCCATGTCCTGGCTGCTGTAAATAGTGCTGCAATGAACATTGTGGTACATGACTCTTTTTTTTTTTTTTACTTGACTCTTTTTGAACT